>NW_019384444.1:766735-812508 GCF_000671375.1 Centruroides sculpturatus | reverse complement strand
TATAATGATATAATCATTAAAACCTTAGTTTGAATTTATATTAAAAAATTCAATTAAAATCTATTTTTAAATAATAAAACAAATTTAATATAAATATTTTATAATAGGAACTTCTATAAATTAAAAAATATAGTAAAAATATCTTAATAAATATTTGCTTTTATTAATTCAAAAACTTCTACCTTTTAAAATAACAATATCTTTCGTTTAAACACGAACGATTTAATAATAAAATTTTAAATTAAAATAAAAAATATTACAATGTAAGATTAATATTTTAAATGGAAATACCTTTAAAATATGTGAAGGAGGAGGCCAAGAAAAGTAGACATGGAAGAAAAACGCCGAGAGACATATACAAGTTTCCCTCCATTAAACATTACGTCTCTGCACATGGGATTTGTATACTGTATATCTCGTATACTTACATCTAAAACATCTTTTTCTTCGGTTGCTTTCTTTCAAACACCACGATTCGCATCGTAATAATAATATATTTCAATTTAAGATAGATTTCTGCATTATTTTCTTTAATGATAAAATATTGTTAAAGGCATTTTATTGGCAACTAAAAATAACAATAATTTCTAATTTAAATTGTTTGTCGGTAGTTGAATAAAAGTCACTTCAAAGAACGATTGATTATAAGGCATTTGAAAAATTAGAATATTTATAAACAAAATCTAATTCATTAGTGTTTAGCAAGTAAAAAATAAAATAGAATAAAAAATTTATCTTGTTATAAATTTTTAACGGCCAAATATATTACATTATCGTAATAAGCGAAGGATGGAAAGTTATTTTTAGTATTTTAATATTTTGTTAAGTGTCCATCATTTTTAAAATGCATTGAATTTTTTCATATTAAAATAAAATAAAATATGAAAAATGTATATATGTAGAAAATTATATGCTATAATATATACGATTATAAAGTTTAACGGTATCAGTGAAACTTGATCTAGATATTTTTCCTCTATAGATGAATGTTATACTCTACAATGCACAGGTAAACACAAATTTAAATACAATTCTTAGGAAAATAAATGGATAAATTAAGTAAACAAGATTTTCTATTAAAATAAATCAGTTTCTACGATATATCTACGAACAAATTTTTACACATAATTAATAGAAGAAATAAACAAAACTATAATATTATATTTATTTATTTCTGAGTTATCTGCAATATCTTCCTCAATTGATCGTTTGAAATGCTACCGTGTACAGTATCTAGTCATCCTTAGTTAAAATATTTTAGCAACATATCTTACTGGATAACACAGGAACATTTATATTTATAGCAACTTTATATTGGCTATCCTCTCTCTTCCAAGATTATTGTATTCACTTACGATCTCTTCTCTGGCACCGAATATGTAGTCCATATCTATATATATAAGATATATGGTCTATGTATGGTTTATATATACTGTGTACATACATATATATATATTCATATAAACCATGTAAAATTTTCAAGTTGTATTTATTAAATTATGAGATTATATAAATTAAATGTTACTTTGAATTTAAGAATAAAAACTAATAATAAAAATAAATTAAAATAGTCAAATTACATTATCATTAATTTAAATGATTATAATTATAAAAATTAGATTATTATTTAATTTTAGAATATTAAGTTCTTTAATATTTAATCATTTTATAAACAAAAAAGCAATTTTTGTTGATGATAAAGAAAATTTTTCCATAAAATATGTTTATCGTTATTACCGAGTTGTTGTTTTCTTATGCTGATTTCCTACTTTTTCTTATTGTTTAATATAAAAAATTCTATAATATAAATTTCATCAACAATGTCGTCGAGTGAGGAACAAGATAGATTCCTCGGAGCCGGAGAAAACCTAGGGGGCCTTAATGGTTCCTATCCAATAAATTAATGTTATTTTTACTAATAAAGAATAACGTCTTTAGGACTACTTTTTATTAAAAAAAAAAAACAGTCTAAGTATTTCATTTGTCCAGAAAAAAAAAAAATGGTAAAAGTGCACGGTCTATTCCCGGGCCGCATACAAACTCTCGACGACCCTGATTATCAATACACAAACTTCCGATATAAAAACAGAATTCAAATGTTAAACAAGTGACATTTCTATATTAATTAGGTCTATGCATTTAAAAAAAAGCTACATTATTAATTCAAATAATTTTAGTGAATGCCATTATTAATAAATCACTAAATTTAATTTTCTTTACATTTTGAGGTAAAAACATTACAAATACTTTAAAAATCTTAAAATTGTCATTTAAATGCTTTTTTAGAAAAGAGCAAAATAAAGGGAAAAAATAAATCAATGCTTAAACAAAGAAAAAAACTGATCATTAGAATAAGAAAACGATCATATGATGTTACAGGAATGTTAAAAACTAAACCATTTGTAAGAGAAGTCGAGAGCATAAACAAAAAGTAAATATTTGTTTTGTGGTAAAGAAAAGATCTCCGACAAACCATAACAGAATAGGTAAATGACACAAAAAAAAATAACTATCGATTACAAGAATAAAATTCATACATGACTATAAAATAAAATAATAGACTTATTTTGAATAAGTGGAATTTAAATAGAAGAGGAAACTGCCTGTCTACAAATATTTAATGCATATAACGAGAAAATAAAAGCACCCGACGTAAATGAGGACGGAAAAATTATTCGTGCTTTAAAAATATAATGTTAATAATGCATTAATTACAGACTAAACAGATTGCAGCTGTTAATGAATAAATTATACAAAACATCTGTAAAATGAATTTAATGCCATCAAATAAAAAAGTTTAATCAGATACGTATATAAAATATTTGCTATAAAATTTAAAAATGATGCCCGTTCTGAAAAATGAAGAGTTTCATAAAGAGAAACAGTAAAAAAAAAAAAAAAAATTTGTCAATGTAAAAAGACGAACAAATATTAATAAAAACAGTTACAAAATAATAAAGTTCCAAATTGCTACTCTTACGTAGTCTACGAAGCGTAAATATAATATATCAGATTGTTAAAGTAGTTAGTTACTCAAAAAAGAAAAAAAGAATTGTCAGCATACTGGCACAATTAATTGTTACACGCAATAAATCAAAAATGAAACTTTATTTACATTAAGTTATAAATTTCGTTAAGTGAAAAACAGAAATACAAAATGTAATAAGTGACGAGCGGACTAAACGTTCGCTTATAAGTAAACAGAGGAAATAAAGCAAGAGAATAAATAGAGAAGATGCTGAGTGGCTTTCAAATTATTCTATGAATTTACAAGTATTTATTTTTAAAGCGTTATAATTTTTTTCTAACTTCTTATAAAATAAAATATAGAAATATTTCTTTTTTGTAATTTAAAAGATAATTCTATCTATACATTACAAGACTCAAATGCTGTTCCGCTTCCGTATTCAGGAGTCCAGAGAATTCGTAAATATAGTTATATATAAACAGTCAAATATAGAACAGTTACATAAATAACTGCAAGACTCATCGTGAAATTTGTGACAAGTCGAAAAGACCGCTCACAAATACCTATAATGAGATAGAAAATCGACGAACAACTTAAATAAATAGTAATCAATTAAGTAAACTAATAACATACAATTACATCTAATCGAAAATTAAATAACATGATACTCGGGAATGTGAAATAATATTAATAAAAGAATACAAAATAAATTAAACTTATTTCGTCATTCGTCATGTAAGCTATTTACATATGATGTAGTTAGATATATAATTATGTTACAAGAGAAATTTTATATGTAATTATCACTTGTTTCCATATTTTTATAGAGTTTGTTTTAATTTTTAACTTNCTAGTAAAAACTATGCTATAATTTAAAAAATTTTTCTTTTTATTTTTATTTTGAAGGAAAAAACAGTACGGGTGTTTCATAATAATAATGGCAATGTAATGCTATACATCCACTTTAAAACAATAAAGTTACATTTAAAAAAGAAACTCAGAATTTATAATGCGATATTCAACGAATAATTTAATAAGGTTATTTTTAATATCTAAGGATTTTATTCATATTTTATTTATATTTTTTCGTTGAGGTTAGTCTAGCAAAACGTTACGAAGGAACAAGTGTATTACATCATACACGTCTTTTATTAAAAAAATTCGGCATTTACAATAGGAAAGAGATACTTTAAAAGCAAAATTCCCGACGATTTTTTTTAGTTTTTAATGATAAATAAAATTTCATTTTATTATATCTTCAGTTACAATTTTAAAAAATTCAACCCATTTCATTGCATTATGTGTTAAAAGATTACTACAGGCAGAGCATCTGCTACGTATCACGGAATGATAAAATTCTACGTTAAATTATCTCACGCTGATTACATAATTGTCATTATTATTAAAAATTAATCGTATTTAAACTATAGATATATAAGATTATGAGAAAGTAATAATAATATTCGAAAGAAAATTTAATCATTACACTTATCAAGTAATCACTGATCTTGATACCCAAACATATTAATATCGATAAATTTTATATTTAATCTTATCCAGATAATTTTTCTTTTACTATCCACTCGAAATGAATTCTTGTAGATATCAGCCAATTTGCAGCAACAGTATGAGCTTTACATTCCGATAAATTGCATATTTTAGTAATGCAATTTCTTATCTTTCCTTTTCGTCCCTGCAAAGGAACATCTCAGGAAATCGGTAATATCATTTTTTTCCTGGATTTTGAACGATGACTTCTTTAAATTCGTTCAACGTTTCCGACAGTTACCTGACTGCAACAATGTCCACTTTTTTCCGATCTTCAATCATAGTTTCTGTTATGACAATCAACATAGGCGATTGTGTGTCGGATCTACAGATAAAACAAACCATATCTCTTATCCTCTGCTTCAACCAGAAGTCCATTTATCCTGAAGAATTGCTACTGACACATAAAGTATTACTTTCCTCGCTGTAGTTGATTTTATACTCGTTCAAGTTACTTATCTTGACGTTTTTCTTACTCAAGTTTATAATTAATATCCGTTAATAGAAATATAACAAGATTTGGCAGAAATGTTTTTCTGTCAGCTCAGTTGATATTGCTCTCGAATTTATATTTTATCATTGTTCTGTTTTCCCAAACATAGTTTAATGACCAGAAAGTTGCCTAAACTTCCAATTTTATCATCAAGCGTTTAATATCCGCAATAAATTCGATTTAATGGGAGAAGAATAGCTCGTTAAAGTTGGTCTGCACAATTACATCCAATGGTAAAACGAGTTAAAACTGTGGGAAAAGAAATTTTCAAAATAAAATTCACTCTTATTTTCCGAACAGACATTCGCATTTTGGAAAGTTATATCTGTTCTATTGAACACTTCAACCCATCTCGAGTTTTAAAGCTTTATATCAAACTTATTCTAGGATGGTGTTCATTGAAAAGAATCATTTTTATCTTCTTACCAGTAAATTTGACACCAAGTTTGAAATCCGTGCAGTTTTTCTCTTTCTTTTTTGCCTTAAAGAAAGAGAATAATTTTAAGGCAGATTATTGCAATTTATTATTACTTATAAATGAAATATTTTCTCATCTAATCCTTACAAATTATTTACTATTATTAATTGTTGTGTTAAGAAGATTAAGAAGAAAATCATTTCGATAAGTATTCTTTTTATTATTAAATAGAAAAAAATCTTTTCATTCAAAATGATTTTTTAATTTTATGTAAAACTGGTTGAGATTTTGCACTGATATATACTAATTACGTTGAGTTTAATTAGCTTCTTCACATGGTCAATAAAAGTCATGTTCCTTTGACATAGTCCAGCCTCAACACATATCTCAAACAAACGTGGTCATACAAGGGATGATAAATGAAAAGATATATACTGTAATACACATACAGACCATCTAATTAAAGATCCAATATATTTCTATAACAAATAGAATTTTCATTAAAGCACTAAAGAAATTCAAACTCGATAAAGATTCTAATATCGGATCATCATCTGTACCTTATATCGATTGGATGTTTGTTTATGGATATTACATATAGATTCGCATTTCCTAGGAACCACTCGAAGAAAACGGAAGAAATCCATTTATAGAAGTAGCTTATAACTATTACCAAGTTTATCTAGATTCAGCTTATACAAATAAAAATTCAAGCAGAAACATTAATATTTCCTTAGATTAACTGAAGTTTGTTGATACAGACAAACAAACTGGCGCGATGGAAGTCAAGAACCGCATCGAATATTGTTTATATAACGATAATCCGTTTAGTTCTATTTTGCTTTAAAAAATAAAATATACAGCTCGTGTATAATTAATGTTTCCGTTCAAAAGCAAATGCTTAATTAAAATTAACCTTTACAAATTTCTTATGAATGTTTATAAATGGAGTGTTTACCTTCGATGAATAGTATTTTATTCTCTGTTTTTATGAAAAAATATCTTCTGAAGATTCGAAATAAACTTAAATACGACAAAGGAAAAAAATCTATAAATAATAATGAATTCATTAACGAAAGAAAATAATTATATAAAATAAGGATTTTAATAGACGAAAGCTATTGTTATATATAAGTAGAAATCTGCCACTAAAGCCTTTTAAGTTTTTTGCCCCATAAATAATAATTTTGACAGATTGAAAATGCGCTACAATTGCGATGCGTTAATTACGCGTAAGATAGGCAAGAAGAAGATGCAATTACTTACCCACTTCCAATAGAAAAGCAATTATTTTATGCGGGTTTCACATCTCCATTTGACTGAATAGCGAAGCAATATATTGTAATTCGGTGCCTCGACTGTCCTGCAGTACTTAGGATCGAAGTGCCGTTCTCCTCGCAACGCTACTGCAAGAGCTACGACTGTTGGTAGCGCCGCTCCGTGCCAGAACAGGTAAACGTGGCACGGGTCATACGCTCCAATTTGTCAATGGATCGCTTCAAAATATTCCCAACCTTGTTAGTCACTATAGAAAAAACTCGGCTTTTTTTCCCTCTTTTTAAAGATATTTTTTTTAAATTCTTACCGATATAAAGTATATCCTCATCTTTCATTCAAATTAAAACATTAAATATATTCGTGTTTCTTTCAGTTTTTTTACTTCATTTATATGATTATTTCTATTCATTATTCTTTCAAATGATACTAATTCTAGTTTATAAATTAATAAATCAAGTAGTTACTTCGATAGTTTTTAAGTAGTATTTTAAAAGTAATTTTTAATACAGTATATTTTTCTTACAACAATAAATGCAAAAATATTTATCATAGAAATTCTTAATCGAAAACATTTTTAATAATAGAAATCTTTTAAATTCATTTTAACTTAATATTACCAATTAAAACGACGAAACGACAATTAAAATTCCAAAGATAAATTTTCTATTTATCTGAGTAGCCGAGGAATTATTAAAATTTAGTAGTTTATCCAATACTTTTCCGATATATTGATAACGAATGGAGAGTCGCGTGTTGGTTACTTTCAATTTCTGGCGCGAAAAAGCAGTCAGGCAGAACCTATCCAAGCGCAAGACCAAATAGATGCAGCAATTTGGGAGGATATCTTAATTCGAGCGAGATTGGTGAACCCGCCAAGCGATGCACTGTAGGTCAGTCAATTGTCAGCACACGGCAACCCAAATGTCTCTCGGTGGAGATGTTGCTGTTGCAGAATCGATCGGCTGATATTCTCCCAAGCTTCACCTAACACTAAAAACCAAAATATTATTATACTCGGCGAGGCGAAAGCATTTTTGATTTTCTGTCGAAAAGTCATTGCTGCCATCCATTTATAATGTGGTTTAATTAGTGACCACCTTTTGATTCGCCTTTGGTTTTTTTTTATAAATAAGACAATTTGTAAGATTTTGTTCTTAGCTTTTGTACGGTTGTCGGTACAAGCAATCAATTACTGGTTGAGTGACCATATTACAGAAATAGCTTGAAATTACGTAATACTTCATTTTTTCTATACAAGATGGAACTGAATAATCCAATTTTATCTCTAATTATAATAAATTATTGCAAATAATTCTAGAATTAGTTAATTATATAGAGTTTTTTAAAATAATTAATTAAATAAAATAATTTATTTTCTTTACTTAAAAGATATTAGTAACCAATCCATTTCTTCATCGTAATTTTTTAGGTTTTATTTTTTATTAAGTAATAAATATAATTAATTTCTTTCTAAAGAATATAATCTTCCAATCGGTAGCTAACGTATGTTTTGAAAACTGAAACTTTGTTAATATTTTAAATTAATAGACTACGTTTAAATTAAACATTTTTAAAACAATAAATCATTTCTGTATTTGTTACTGTTACTGCATTTTTTTAAAAGAAATAATAAGTTGAACGTCTACTTGAACTTATATGTATAGTACTAGCCTTACTTAAGCTTAACATTATACATTTTCTCTTTCTAATTCTTAAAAATCTTTCTAGAATTCAGAGATATTTATTCATAAGTAAATCGTCGTCCATTAAATCGTGTATTTTAACAAAGGCCCACAGTATAAATAATCTTCACCATTTCTACTGCATTAAATAAAGGAAAAAGTGTTTATAAAAATCAAAATTTCGACATTAAATTCTTATCGTGTATCTAAGAATTTTGAAAAAAGTCCATTTATTTAGCATTATAATTTTACTTTGTATTAACTCTTAAATGTCACCTAAGAATAAATTTTAATAGAATGATTGTTAGTATTTTATCGATCACATAATTATAAAATTATCTTTATTCGTATTATATTTTAAGAAGTTTTTCAAGGATATTTTCACAAAAGAAGTGTAAAGTAACAAGACTTCTTACATTGGAATCTTGGACACTCAAGAGATTTAAGGTTATCGTATTGCCAGTTAAGTAATTTTAAGTGCCAAGTAGCTTGAAAAAATTATTTTCCAGCTTATATATCTTCCTTTATAATGATATAATCATTAAAACCTTAGTTTGAATTTATATTAAAAAATTCAATTAAAATCTATTTTTAAATAATAAAACAAATTTAATATAAATATTTTATAATAGGAACTTCTATAAATTAAAAAATATAGTAAAAATATCTTAATAAATATTTGCTTTTATTAATTCAAAAACTTCTACCTTTTAAAATAACAATATCTTTCGTTTAAACACGAACGATTTAATAATAAAATTTTAAATTAAAATAAAAAATATTACAATGTAAGATTAATATTTTAAATGGAAATACCTTTAAAATATGTGAAGGAGGAGGCCAAGAAAAGTAGACATGGAAGAAAAACGCCGAGAGACATATACAAGTTTCCCTCCATTAAACATTACGTCTCTGCACATGGGATTTGTATACTGTATATCTCGTATACTTACATCTAAAACATCTTTTTCTTCGGTTGCTTTCTTTCAAACACCACGATTCGCATCGTAATAATAATATATTTCAATTTAAGATAGATTTCTGCATTATTTTCTTTAATGATAAAATATTGTTAAAGGCATTTTATTGGCAACTAAAAATAACAATAATTTCTAATTTAAATTGTTTGTCGGTAGTTGAATAAAAGTCACTTCAAAGAACGATTGATTATAAGGCATTTGAAAAATTAGAATATTTATAAACAAAATCTAATTCATTAGTGTTTAGCAAGTAAAAAATAAAATAGAATAAAAAATTTATCTTGTTATAAATTTTTAACGGCCAAATATATTACATTATCGTAATAAGCGAAGGATGGAAAGTTATTTTTAGTATTTTAATATTTTGTTAAGTGTCCATCATTTTTAAAATGCATTGAATTTTTTCATATTAAAATAAAATAAAATATGAAAAATGTATATATGTAGAAAATTATATGCTATAATATATACGATTATAAAGTTTAACGGTATCAGTGAAACTTGATCTAGATATTTTTCCTCTATAGATGAATGTTATACTCTACAATGCACAGGTAAACACAAATTTAAATACAATTCTTAGGAAAATAAATGGATAAATTAAGTAAACAAGATTTTCTATTAAAATAAATCAGTTTCTACGATATATCTACGAACAAATTTTTACACATAATTAATAGAAGAAATAAACAAAACTATAATATTATATTTATTTATTTCTGAGTTATCTGCAATATCTTCCTCAATTGATCGTTTGAAATGCTACCGTGTACAGTATCTAGTCATCCTTAGTTAAAATATTTTAGCAACATATCTTACTGGATAACACAGGAACATTTATATTTATAGCAACTTTATATTGGCTATCCTCTCTCTTCCAAGATTATTGTATTCACTTACGATCTCTTCTCTGGCACCGAATATGTAGTCCATATCTATATATATAAGATATATGGTCTATGTATGGTTTATATATACTGTGTACATACATATATATATATTCATATAAACCATGTAAAATTTTCAAGTTGTATTTATTAAATTATGAGATTATATAAATTAAATGTTACTTTGAATTTAAGAATAAAAACTAATAATAAAAATAAATTAAAATAGTCAAATTACATTATCATTAATTTAAATGATTATAATTATAAAAATTAGATTATTATTTAATTTTAGAATATTAAGTTCTTTAATATTTAATCATTTTATAAACAAAAAAGCAATTTTTGTTGATGATAAAGAAAATTTTTCCATAAAATATGTTTATCGTTATTACCGAGTTGTTGTTTTCTTATGCTGATTTCCTACTTTTTCTTATTGTTTAATATAAAAAATTCTATAATATAAATTTCATCAACAATGTCGTCGAGTGAGGAACAAGATAGATTCCTCGGAGCCGGAGAAAACCTAGGGGGCCTTAATGGTTCCTATCCAATAAATTAATGTTATTTTTACTAATAAAGAATAACGTCTTTAGGACTACTTTTTATTAACAAAAAAAAAACAGTCTAAGTATTTCATTTGTCCAGAAAAAAAAAAAAATGGTAAAAGTGCACGGTCTATTCCCGGGCCGCATACAAACTCTCGACGACCCTGATTATCAATACACAAACTTCCGATATAAAAACAGAATTCAAATGTTAAACAAGTGACATTTCTATATTAATTAGGTCTATGCATTTAAAAAAAAGCTACATTATTAATTCAAATAATTTTAGTGAATGCCATTATTAATAAATCACTAAATTTAATTTTCTTTACATTTTGAGGTAAAAACATTACAAATACTTTAAAAATCTTAAAATTGTCATTTAAATGCTTTTTTAGAAAAGAGCAAAATAAAGGGAAAAAATAAATCAATGCTTAAACAAAGAAAAAAAACTGATCATTAGAATAAGAAAACGATCATATGATGTTACAGGAATGTTAAAAACTAAACCATTTGTAAGAGAAGTCGAGAGCATAAACAAAAAGTAAATATTTGTTTTGTGGTAAAGAAAAGATCTCCGACAAACCATAACAGAATAGGTAAATGACACAAAAAAAAATAACTATCGATTACAAGAATAAAATTCATACATGACTATAAAATAAAATAATAGACTTATTTTGAATAAGTGGAATTTAAATAGAAGAGGAAACTGCCTGTCTACAAATATTTAATGCATATAACGAGAAAATAAAAGCACCCGACGTAAATGAGGACGGAAAAATTATTCGTGCTTTAAAAATATAATGTTAATAATGCATTAATTACAGACTAAACAGATTGCAGCTGTTAATGAATAAATTATACAAAACATCTGTAAAATGAATTTAATGCCATCAAATAAAAAAGTTTAATCAGATACGTATATAAAATATTTGCTATAAAATTTAAAAATGATGCCCGTTCTGAAAAATGAAGAGTTTCATAAAGAGAAACAGTAAAAAAAAAAAAATTTGTCAATGTAAAAAGACGAACAAATATTAATAAAAACAGTTACAAAATAATAAAGTTCCAAATTGCTACTCTTACGTAGTCTACGAAGCGTAAATATAATATATCAGATTGTTAAAGTAGTTAGTTACTCAAAAAAGAAAAAAAGAATTGTCAGCATACTGGCACAATTAATTGTTACACGCAATAAATCAAAAATGAAACTTTATTTACATTAAGTTATAAATTTCGTTAAGTGAAAAACAGAAATACAAAATGTAATAAGTGACGAGCGGACTAAACGTTCGCTTATAAGTAAACAGAGGAAATAAAGCAAGAGAATAAATAGAGAAGATGCTGAGTGGCTTTCAAATTATTCTATGAATTTACAAGTATTTATTTTTAAAGCGTTATAATTTTTTTCTAACTTCTTATAAAATAAAATATAGAAATATTTCTTTTTTGTAATTTAAAAGATAATTCTATCTATACATTACAAGACTCAAATGCTGTTCCGCTTCCGTATTCAGGAGTCCAGAGAATTCGTAAATATAGTTATATATAAACAGTCAAATATAGAACAGTTACATAAATAACTGCAAGACTCATCGTGAAATTTGTGACAAGTCGAAAAGACCGCTCACAAATACCTATAATGAGATAGAAAATCGACGAACAACTTAAATAAATAGTAATCAATTAAGTAAACTAATAACATACAATTACATCTAATCGAAAATTAAATAACATGATACTCGGGAATGTGAAATAATATTAATAAAAGAATACAAAATAAATTAAACTTATTTCGTCATTCGTCATGTAAGCTATTTACATATGATGTAGTTAGATATATAATTATGTTACAAGAGAAATTTTATATGTAATTATCACTTGTTTCCATATTTTTATAGAGTTTGTTTTAATTTTTAACTTTTATTTTATAATTAATAAAAATTTGAATAAATACTTTTTTAAAATTCCATATAGAAAACGTTTATTTTGATATTCATCTATTTTATTTTATAGTGTTTCCAAAATTTTTAAATAATTTCGTTGATTTTTATTACAAGAAAGTCGTCCATAGCTGAACTTCTCAATATTACAATTACATATTATATAATAATATTTCACATATTATAATGTAGTATTTCAGGCATTTTATTCGCTTATTTTTAAAAATGTTCTTATTAATCTTATTTAATCATCTTTTTTAACATATCGTCTAATGCATTGTTTCCCAACCAGTGGAGCGCAAACTAAGCACCTAGAACATTAAAAGAGATCGCCTATTAAAAAAGAACATCCAGGCATATTAATTTCCGTCCTTCTTTGAGAAATTTATTAAATTTCTATCACATAAAAGTATCGTATAAACAACGCTCTGTACATACATGTTTTCATATATAGCCTACTGTACATTGAAATCCTCATCGTAAATATATCTCAGAAACACTAGAAAGTAACCCTTCGGAATCGTCACATAATCGTTTTGCTGTATTCGTTTCGATGCTCTATCATCCGAAGGAATATGCTGAATCGTACCTTACTCCCTTTAATCTTATGACTTGCTGGGATAGGGAGAAGTTGCAAAGAACTGTCAGATGGATGTGACACAAACAGGGAATCCAGGCGAAAAAGCCTAACACCATTAATGTTTGGTGACACGAGAAGCACAAAGAATGTTTTCGACATCGAATAAAAACATAAATCCCTAAATCTCGAAATTAACAAGATGATAGACGAAGAATATGGTTAAAAAGCCGAAAGTTTTAAACAGACTTTATTTAATAACTTTGCTTGTATCATTCTTTCAATGTCACTTTTGTGAAATCCTATGATACACCAGTATTTTGTTATCCATCACAATAACATGATTAAGGCTAATCAGGTGTGATAAGTTTTTTTACACTGAATCATAAGCAAGAACTTTGTAGAATTTATTGTTATTAAGATCAAAAAATATTATTTCTCCACGAGATAAATTCTCTCTTATTACTAATTTAGTATTAAATATCGAATATTTTTTTATACATTTTAAAAATTTTCTTTTTCTGCATCACAATTAGTAATATTTATCAAATAATCTTAAAAAATAAGGCTTATTATCTTATTGAAAACATGGGTTTGAAGAAGAGAACGTTTCCCCCCCCCTACGTGAGTTTTAATATTAACTCAATATTACTTATAATTTATATTTTTAGCATTATTTACTTTTTGAAATAAAAAATAATTAATTAATTAAAATATATATCACTTATATGCAAAATTGATGAGATATTTTACTATTAAAGTCAACATTTCAATGAAGAAGTATAGAAACTTTTCAGGTATTAATGTTGTGGATAACTTTGAAAAATATCTTATTTCATTCTATATTCATTATAATCCTTTTCTATATACAAAATTTTTAGTCATTTATGACCACAATAATATTTTTCAGTTAAAGTAATTGAGAATTCAGATATAATTCGGAATATTCTTACACGTAATAAAATCACATAGAGGCTGAATGACAGAGAGCAAAAATAAGGATGGTTAAAATGAAAACGCATTACAAAAATAATCTAAAATTGCTCTTTAAATGCAACGAAATAAGTATAATAAAAAAAGTTAAACAGGAAATCCCAAAAGTAAGAAAAATCGAATGAGAATCTTTTAATAGTTCATTTACTATTTATATATACAGGTAGGTCGCGATTAGTACTGTACATGTAATACGTTCCTTGAAAATTTCGTCTATTCGAAGTCCATATAAATTCCTGTAGTTGGTTCCAATATATTGAAAGTGCTTATTAAAAATGCAATCTTTTTTCTGTTTTTAATATAATATAATATTTAAGTATTATCAAAATGTAAAATTAGCCGAAGATTTATTAAAAGTAAAGAAATGCAGTGTAGAATGCAAAAATAAAGATCTTATAAATAATAGTAAAGTTTTACATACGTAACTGAAAAGCGATGAGACCGTAATGATGATTCTACATGCATAAATGCAAATGAGAACAAAAACGTGTTTACTTTCTAAAATATTTTAAAAACGTTGTTTAAAATTATTTATTTTTAGATTTTTTCCTTCATATAGATCATCAGGTAAGCTCTAGATGATTTGTCAACCCTGCTGTCTTTTGATCCTGGACACTATTAACCAAATTTCACTTCATTATACGTAGACTAATGTCAGTGGATAATTTGTACTAAATCAAATTTTGAATATTAATCACGATCCGGTGTCAACTCATAACTCGTATTAAATCGCAATCTGCTTTTATTTTGTTTATTTTCCATCGTAAATTGAAGGAAATTAGATTAGATTTGAAAATTACAATAAATAAGTTAAAGAAAATACAGAAAAAATTAAAAAAAATATTTTTCTCTACCCTAGTAAATGTTTTGATTGTGATAATTATAATGATAATAATAATGTATTTTAATTGACTCAGAATGATTCTTGTTTCTCTTTTATATAATGATAAACTATAAATTTTGCCAAAATTTTAGATGAAAAACTTGTTTTGAATTTTTTCCTAATTATTTGAGTAGGTCTACAGTATTATAATAAATTACATTTTTAAACAATATTTCACTTATTCCATTCGCTGATACTTGTTTACAAGATTTAGAAACAGCTTTGACCTCATATGTAAAATCAAAGCTAGTAACAGTTATATAATATATAACTACTACTATTAAATAATTACTATTACATATAATAGCAGTTATATAATATAGGCCTATATATAACTGTTACTATATATACATACTATAACTATTATTGATAATTTTAAAAGTGGCTAGACATGAAAACATTAAAAATACTAGAAAACACAAAACAATAAAATTATTAATGTAGATAAATTAAATAAATTGAAATATTGATATAAACTAATGTAAATGATTATAAAAAATATGCATTTCAAGAAATAAACAATATTTGAGTTTTCTTTGATTAATATAATGATTATATTCAAAATATAATTTAAATTTTTGTTTTAACCATTCAAAACGTTTTCTATAAATATTACTTAAATAAAACAGAAAATATGTTAAAGTATGAAAAATTCGAAAAGCATTTATTCCTCAAAATAGTATTTTCAGAATTGATTCCAAATTCGAGAGTTGAAACATGATATATACACAACCGATAATCCGATATTTAAATAGATATAAAAAGGTATAAAAAAATCGAAATTCAAAGTTTTTTTATGGCATATTCTATAGAAATTTTATGAACTTTATGATATTCTCATTGAATGTAATGATTGTATTAAGTACAAACCCTTTTATAACTTTCGATTTTTTTTTTACATTTTATTAATATATATTCTAAAGTTACATTTAAAAGTTCATTCATTTTAACAGTTTAAACCGACAGAAAAATATTTTAGCGCAATACTGAAATAACTAATTTACAAATATTTTTATATGATTATGAAGTCAACAATTTTTCACTAAAATTATAGACTATCTAAAATTATAAGAAAAATTTTTGTTGATATTTTTAAAGGAAAAAACAAAATATATTTTTAATTTAGCATATCATTTCAGGCAAATATGAAACAACAGCAAGCTTCAAATGAATTATAAGTGAATTTTTGCAACTCAGAAAATTCTTTATCTTTTTGTTTTCTTATAACGTAATTATATTTTATGACCCTTCCTGGAGTTACACCTTATCGTGGTGAAAAGATTTGCGTTTGTCAATGTTGACCGAAATTAGATTCATTTTCCTAATAGACTCATACCCATGCCAGACTGACCAAAGGGTAGAACGAAAACAAAATAACTCAGCAACAACTGTAACTTGATGAAGTCATACAATAGAGACTATACCGCATCGTCCATCGTGTTCAAACTTTAGAAAAAGTTGTTCAAAAAGTATGTTACATCCAGGGCCTCCGCAAGTGCACATGCAAGGCTCGGGCGTCGTCGCTCCTGGCCGCAAAATATATTCCGAATTAAGTGCCCGATTTGAATTATGAAACGACAATAAAAAGAACAAAACTATGTTGAAAAAGCAAAATGATAAGCTCCAACGGTCCAAGTGTTAACGTTTGTGTTATATATTTATATTGATTTATAGTATTGCACGATCAAGCGTGAACGAAATGGTCCTGGTGAATAGTATCTCGTCTAGCAAAGAATAAGCTTGTACGCATTAATATAAAACAACGTTGCCAGATGTTCATATCGTACAAACTCAATTCAAAGAAGTTTTGATAGGGGATTAAAAAAAAATAAACTTTACGGTATGTTTGCAGTAATTCATAAAAAATAAGACTTGCACGCCAGCGCGAAATACCCTAGGGGCGGCGTTGGTCGTCATCTTCGAGTGTTAACAAATGGAAGATCTATAAACGGGTTCTTTACCTGCTAGGAATGACAGAAAGAGGTATTGCGCGTGCCTACATCCAAAAGAATAAAAATGACAACTAAAACAGAGAATAAACCGACTGGAAAACTGGAATGTCCATGACTGGAATGTCTCTTACAAGGAAGGAGAAAGAGCTAGTGGAGAAACAAGACGATATCAGCTAGATATACTTGGTGTCTGTTCCACAAAATGACGAGCCTCTGAAACTGTCAACTGGAAGATGAGTAAAGCATTTTCTGTTTTGAAGTAGCTATGACAAAATCTGCTCGGGATCCTTGTAAGCTCCAAGATGGAAGAACGTGTCTTTAAATGGGCCCCTTTAGAAGAAAGGGTAGATATCTTAAAACTTAAAGTCGGATCCGAAAAATGGATTTTATATATATGTATGCACTCAATTTGGAGGCCAATTCTGAGACCAAATGAATCTTGCTTATCTGGAAAACTTAAAAAGTTATTTTGTACAATATGGTAGGCTTTAGAAAATGAAGCAGCAAGGAAAACTTTTGAAATGATCTAATGTTGACACTTAAAGGAAACTTCAAAACAGCAGCGCTACACCATCGATCTGGTGCTACGGACAGAAACCTAAACGTTTCTGTCCGTAATTTGTAATTGGAGAGCTGCCCTATGAGAGTTACTCTTTTATCCCAAATAGCACTATAGTGTTTCTACCGTTTCTTATAGAGTATGCTTAATCGTTGGCATCTGAGTTCACCAGGACATATAGGCTAATTATATCGATAACATTCTAGTTAGGATGGACTCAAGCCCAAATGGGCGGTCCAGGCTTCTTTTCCCTTCTTGCTTTCTGCGTCTGGCTCTTGCACCTTAACCAACATATGCAGCTGTATCTACTTAGAGTACTTAGAGACTTAAGCGGCACAACTCTTTATGAAAAGGAGTTCTGTTCACTGTATTCGCTGAAGTAAAAATCTAAAATACCATAAAGTAGTTCCACCAGTTCCTTTAAAGTCTCCACACATTTTCTTTACTCTCTATGAGTTCATAGTACATGTCTACGACCAATCTATGTGACTGACTATAGAGTATTCATTCCTCTCTAGAAAAGTGTTGAATATATGTTAAGGAGATTCAGAGATATAGTTGGGGTTTCATCCCAGGATATGCAGTATGGTTTTTGATCTGGCAGGGTATAAGCAAACCGGACCAAATATTTGTTCATCGACAAATTTTTGAGAAGGCTAGGAAAATGAAAAAGTCTGATTCATATATCTTGAAAAGGCATATGAGTTTTTAGTTGTCTTAGCTTTTAGCTCTGTATGTTCAGATATATATGTTCGTATAAATCTATTCAGTCAAAAATCCTTCAGTAGGAGTGCTTCACCAGGATTGTGATTCTCTCATCTCTGCTTTTCAAGAAGAGGTAAAAAAATCACTGTGAACATTATTTATATGGACTTGATTGATATATGCAATGCGACCAAGAAAGTGTTGCTCTTGGAAATTTTAGAATAGATCGAATGGCATTTTGTATGGAAGGTTGACACCTTACTGCTCGGCCTTCCGGCGTGGAATTAACGCTTGAACGCTTACTCTTTTAAACCAACGCCGGAGGGCCAAGCAGTAAAGTGATTCTGCTATAGGAAAGATATGCAAAGAGAATCCTGTTTTCCTATTTCAATGGACTCAGACAACAGGAAAGATGAAGAATCAGATGGATAAATCATATCCGGAAACTTGGCTGGACGGTCTTGAAATTCCAGCAGAAGAACTGAATTCAGTTGCTGCAGATCCATTGAAAAACTCTACTGGAACTATTGTCCTTACAATTCTCTCAGGACAATGGACATTGAAAATGAATGGCTGCTAGATGATCTTAAACAACACTATTTAAGATAACGCTAATAAAATCTCTACTTTGAAGGATTTAAATAATTAAAAATAGACAATGCTTGATTAATAAATAAATTTTTACTTTACAATATCAAAAGTACATAAACCATGAAAGATTTAGTACTTTTGAAGTTAGGTTAAGCTTAAGTAATAATTAAATACTTATTTGTATGTTAATTTTAAAACTTCATTCATGTTCAAACAATCTAAAATAAAAACAATGAGACGAAATTCATTATGAAAACTATCTGAAAATAATTATTTATTGATATATGGATAGCATTTTCGAATTTAAAAACTATTTGGAATGCATTTAAGATAAGATGCTAAAATATACATAGAATCTAAAGGATTAAGTTATTTATAATTCACATAATTGTTTAATGTAAATTTTTGTGATGAATCTTTCAATAATTACTTCAAATAATATTACGCCATTACCTCAACTACAGATTATTATAAATTAATTAATAACAAACATACTATTTCATCGAGTCACTTGTAACGAGTTATTCATTTGCAATGCAGCTACTCAATTTAATGAAAAATATTGAATTTCGCTACCGTAATTTCTGATAAAAGTTATATAGCCTATGAATAATTTTTAAATATCATAAAATTTTAGTGTTAAAACTATTCTAACAACTGTAGAAAATAAAATAAATTGCTATCACACATATGAAATATTTTAATGAAATTTTTTTCATAAATGAAAACTTTAACTGAAATATTTTTATAAACTTTTGTAATTAATATAAAGACCATTAATAGAATAAATAATTAAGAGGAATATTTTCTGACAAAATTCTATTTTTCGGAGTTTATGTTGCTATGGAATATTTATTAGTTATAACAATTTATACCTAAATATCATACTCTTAGTAACAATATATCATCATAACTAGAGACGGGCGAATATCACTTTTCTCGAAGGACGAATATTAGCCAGATCTCGAATGTTCGAACATTTCGAATACTTAGTGAACTTAATTACTGTACCTTATATAATTTATTTTGTTAATAATTTTAGTGTTTATTATTTAGCTTATTTTATTTATTTATACATATTAATAAATTAATTAAAGTAAAGCAAAAAGTTAAAAAAATACTAAATTCTAAGAATTAAAACTTCAAGCTTTTTATTTTTCCAAACTGTTCTCATTTTCACCTACTACAGATTTCTATTTCCGAACACGTTCAGGATCTAGTCTGCTTCTTTTCTTGCGGCAAATTAAACCAGAAGTGATGAAGACAAGAATTGAGAGTTTCCTCAAAATGGGAAATTTTCAAGTTAACTGGGAAAAAATAGAAGAGAGGTATTAATGGTGAAATTTTATATTCTAGAAGGGAAAATTGGAAAAAAAATATATACTGTATATATATTTTTAAACTTATTATTATTAAAAATTAATTGCTTTAAAACTTTTTTATTGCATTCAATGTATTATTGGCCAGCTTCAATGGAGAAAACTTCAATTAAGTTTGTTAAACTATGGCTGTATCAGGTTTTTATTACATGATTTTATAACATCCTGATGTAACCAAAGACATAAAAAAGAAAGAAATTTGATCAAATTGACTTCGCCTTTAATATCATATATTTCTTAATTCTACTCATTTATCACGTATATTATTTATTTGTTATTTTATAAAATAAAAATTTTTAACCAAAAGAATATTACTAAAATGCTCAGATATGATTAGAAACTGTATTTCAAAAAGATTATTAATGTTTTTGTTAATCCTATAAAAATTGAGAATGTTTATATTTAGTACTCGATTACGTCTTGTTTTCTCTATTAGAAGTAAGCACAGAATTGCTATGGAGAACCTATGATACAGGAACACAGTTGATTGATTTTGTAGACTTTATTGTATAAAAATGAAATGCATTTCGGGCTATTTTCCCCTTTTCAATCCTTATTATACATATTTGATGAAACTGAAATGACATATTTATTAGTGACAGCTGGAATAACCTAATTATTTTAAAACAAAGCGAGTAAAACTGAAGAAAAAAATGCTTTATCATTATCATAATATGTACTGTAAATCAAGTGAAAGAAAAGACTGTGACAATCATATTAGGATTTTAAAATGAAACAATAGAAACTGAAAAAATAGTTCTATGCATATTTCTCTTCTTCAAACTAGTTCATACTAGTATTAAAAATCTTATATATTTTCAAAGTATGAAGTAGAACAAATAATTATGTGAAAATTCAATAAATAACTTCGAAAAACATTTCAATAAAAAGTTATGAGTATTGGAATTATTAAAATTGTATCTGCAATATAGATATTATTATAAAGAATTTTCAATAAAATTTCGTAATTTGGGGTAATTTTGCAGGCCCTTTGGGAATAATTGACTTTATATATCTGGCAACTTGCTTGAAGAGGCGCTTTCTATACATATTGCGCCATATTAGAGATATTCGTAGTGCATTAGAATTTTTTTTTTGTTTTTTACAAATCGGATATTCGAGTATTCTAATCTTTAATTATAACTTAATAATCTTAGCAATGAAACAAAAAAAAATATTATTTAATTATTATAGGATCCAAATTCGAATTCGAGAGATATAATAAATGACACGATTTTAATTCTAAAAAGTAGTTAATCTAAGTATTATTTATTGAATTCGTTGTATTTATCAAATAAATCAAACGATATTTTAAATTTTCAGTACATAAAGGAAAGAAGAGCAACACACTGTATGTTTCTCAAATTCTAAGAATTAAAGTCATTATTAAGAAAGAAAAATGAAGCTACAGAAAGATAGATATGACTACAAATTTATAAGAAATGACAATTCGAAAGGTGCATAGTGTATCTAATTGCGACATATTTAAAATCTGAAATAGATTTTAAATATGTCGCAAAAGAGTGTAACTTATTTCTGATAATAGTTAAAATTAAAATAGAGGCACGTCGGAAAAGGTATTCTTATGCAGAAAATACTTGTGGTATGTCTATTGATGATACTAAAATTATAAAAAATCTTTTAATAAAACAGCAAACGTTCTCAAGAAAGAAACTTTTCTTCTCTGTAAATCTGGATAAATTTGCATTGTTGTCAAGTGAAAACGTTTTGTTATTTTACTAAAATATTTATTATAATTCTAGTGACATCGGTAGAAATATTATTTTCTGCAAAATACATAAATACACAGTACAGTACATTTCTACTTAAATATTGAACTGAAATAAAGAAAGCAGCTAAAATTTGTTTATTATTATTTATATGTTGCTGTTAGGATAGAACTAAGTTCCTATCTTAGTAAAATATCTCTCACACCGATTCTTATTTCTGTGAAAATTTTATCTTCGTGAAAGTTATTTTCATTGCTTTTATTTATTACTCCAAGTTCATCATCAATAACGCCCAATTAAAGCAGTGAAGACTGTTGAAATACTCCATTTTCTCTACACGATAATATTTTAATAAAATTATGTTCTAATTTTTGCTAACAGCTCGGAACTTTAGGAAATATTTGGAGTTCCCACATAATTGGGGGAAACAAAACTTGAAGAAGTGCAAAACAGAATTAGACTGTGCTAAATTAAAAAATAAATAAATAAATAAAAACATAGGAAAAATCGTCCATTAAAAGAGCAAAAAAAAAAAAATGACTTTGAGACCAAGATTGTCGCCAAGACGAAAATTGCTGCCAGAAACTAAGTAAAATAAACGATCAGGCAACAGCTTGATGAACGCAGGAGGAATTAGTATTCTTTCTCCGTTCATCATTCCTTGTTAAAAGCATTTTCTAAGCAGAATCATGGCATTCTATTCTTGAAAGCATTTAATAATACAATAAGTAGAACAAACTAATTACACTTAATAGTATACATTATGCAAAGTCATAATATTTATGCACCAGCGTTAAGATCATTTTTGCTAAATATACTGCACTTCCTAAAAGTAGTTTGATTGGTTGATTAATGACAGATGGAGAAGAGGACATTAAAGACATCTTCGAAGATCATAAGAAAAATTTTTAGAAATAATCAAACTCAAATAATTAGATGAATTAATATATGATAGTAATGAAAGGATTATAAAGTGGATTCTTTTCATATAGTCTTTTACTATTAGAATAGCCAAATTGGCCTTTGTTCCTATAAGTTTAATTAATTTCCATTTCTAAAATTAAACATACATGTTACATAAAAACTATTACATAAAAAATTAGAACTCTGTTTCATCTTATTATAGTGATTTTTCAAATTGTTCGTCAAATCAGTTTCATATAAAGTTTAAAAGCAGTTTTCGATATAAGAAACTGTATATTCGAATGTACAAACAAATTTTGTAAGAAATGCATCTATTTGACACTTTCATTCTATTCGTGAATAAACTTTTTTGATTTAGAAGGACAGAGGAAAGCAAACTGGAAAGTATAGAAATTTATATAAAATATTAAAAACTAATGAAATCAGATAAAAATCTGAACAACTGAACTTAAAACAGAAGATGAGTTGAAAAGCAATGGTATCAATACTTCAAGAAAAATACACAAAACTATAAAGTATTAGGCATATAAAATTTCAGGTGTAAAAATTATTGAGGTAGGCCTACGAGTATCTCTTAAAGAGTAAGGAAAAATTATATATATAAATAATATCTATATACATATATATAATACATGTTTAACGCTTCTAATGCCTTTGACATGACTTTGACAATTTTTAAAAGTATTAAATATTTAAAATAGATTGGTAATAAATATTTGGTATTTTGTAAAATATCACATTTTTCTTATACAATATACTTTAAATAACTCTTTTTGCAGTTTAACCTTCCTCGGGCGCATTTGATCAATTCGATACACTATGCACCTTTCGAATTGTCATTTCTTATAAATTTGTAGTCATATCTATCTTTCTGTAGCTTCATTTTTCTTTCTTAATAATGACTTTAATTCTTAGAATTTGAGAAACATACAGTGTGTTGCTCTTCTTTCCTTTATGTACTGAAAATTTAAAATATCGTTTGATTTATTTGGTAAATATAACGAATTCAATAAATAATACTTAGATTAACTACTTTTTAGAATTAAAATCGTGTCAAACCAATTTTATTACGTAGATCATATTACAAGCAATACTAGCCGATAACAATTGAAGAAATGAATAAGGAGAAATGATTATATACTGACGAGAGATTAAATAACATGAAATATATGGTTATTTTTGTAATAAAATTAACCTGAATTTTTTCTTTTCTGCCAGAATTGTAGCTAACAGTTAAAAATTCTCATGCATTTATTCTTAAAAGAATGCGATAAGGAATTTCATAATTTCGAAATAATTCTGTCATTGTAATTCCACGTGTTTTAATTATTCTGGCAGTTTCTTGATATTTTTTAGTTCATATACTGTATTTAATCTTAAATGTATTCGAATGTACTATTTTTCTGGAATTTGGGAAAGTATATTCATTTTGTAATAATATTTTAAAATTAGAAAAAAATATTTATTAATAATATAACAAAAATTAAAAATTCAAAAAATATAATTATGTAATTAAAAATTATTCAGTAGCATTTATTAATGTAATTCTCACAAACAACACGCAAAAAGTTCATTTTAAAATAATTTTCTGTTACATAAATTCTTGCAGATATTTTGTTAATGCCAAACGAATGTAATCTAATCATTTACAATAAAATTATAGTTAAATCTGTTTAATTAGTCAGATAATGTATTTAAAAAAGTAAGAGATATAAATCTACGCTGTTTTAAAGAGTAATTTAAAGAATGTCATTTTTAACAATATATTAACACAGGTTGTATGTGTAAGAAAAAATTCATGTTTGCCAGTTGAATTTGCCTCATCAAACTGAAAAATTCTTGCAGAAACTTTATTCTTCAAACGAGATGATAACACTTCTGAATGTAATAAACTACCCGTGCGAGAAATTAGCCAAAGAGGGTTATTTTGTGTGCTTCACTTATTGTCTTATATATTTGGAGACGATCTCCAAATCTAACCTTCTAAATTTTCTAAATTTTTTCTTCGACCTCCTGGATATTAGGCAATCTCTCTAAAAAGCCTCTAATTTACTCTTTGGCATAATATCTTTTTTAAAATCTATACCAAAATCATTATATATGCCGATTAATCTCATCATTGTATTTGACATTAAACTTTGTTCAATTCCTGTGGCAAAAAAGAAAAATTTTATGTTTTGTCATGTTACAGTTACGTTGTTGTTATGAATAACAACCTTTTATCATGTACTAAGTTTCCTATGTTGCTTTCTTTTATTAGAGTAGTTTGACTACTTGAATCCGTGACTTTTTCCTGATTCCGTGCTGGAATGATAACGAGAGATGTGTTGATATTTCAACGACGTTCGACAGTAAAATAAAAAGTAGTATGAATATGATTAGTTTCATAATTTAAGCGTCAAAATCATCATCAGCAAAAAAATAAAAAAAAGCATAAGCAAAAAACTTTCAACGTATTGTACTGTACATCATCATTATCTTCCGTTAAAAGATTCGAAAAACTATGAAAGATGACATTTACAATTGTGTACATTTAAAAAAAACATCATATTTGACTCTTTCCCCCTCTGGATACTGAGAGGTCTTTTTCCATGGCCATAATTGGTTCGGCCAGGCTCAAAATGGGGGCCGGGTAGTGAAGGACAGAACACGATATATTCGAGACAGACAACTCGTCGAAAAATTCCTGGAGCTGCTCGGTCGGATTCAATCCCGGATCCCCCAGAGCAATGGCCTGGCACCTTAACTCCCTCGGTCTTCCGATCTTTTATTATGTAAATTTGTCTGCAACGCTAGACGCTGGAAGGACTGAGTATGGACAGAAATTTGCCGAAATTAATCATCACTTCTACAGAATATTAAGGATAAGTTTGAATATCGTTTTGATTTATTAATATATAAGGCATTAAGTGAAGCACACATTGAATTTCAATAATCTATAAAAAAATTATCCGAGTTAATGTTTAAAATTGTGCACACTTTGATCGTTGTGTACTTCATATAACTAATAAATATTTAAATGAATTTTTCTAATTGCTCACACATAGACATAGTGAAGATCTTAGTGAAGTTCTTTCCCAACCTCCGTCTTGTTGAGTTGGTTTCCGTGTATTTCACGATTCGATGTAGTGATCCAGGTTCGATGGAAAGCATACCTCCATACTCAAATTGATAATATTTACAGTTTATTTACAGATTCTATATGCAGAAGGTACAAGTTCGAAAACATAATATATATACAGGAAAACAATGCGTGGTGACTCACGTACTAGATTGGTTTCGGGAACTGTTAAACTTTGGAGAGGCCTCAGTCAGCTTGTGGAGTTAGCTCAACTGCACAGTCAGTCTAGTCTCCGCACAAACCCGTCCCTGAGATGTTTACCAGAGAACACTCTCTCTACGCTCAGCGGGTATCCGAAGTGCCTGAGACTACCGTGTACCAGTCTCTTGCCCTTCTTTGTTGCTCTCTCGTTCGCCCCGCAATTTAAGAGTTTTTTGGACAGGGACTTCCGACCAATCACAAGCCTTTCTTGCCCGAACAGCTTACACTCGGGTCCGCCGTCATCCGACGTGAGTGGAGCTTACATAAACGCCCGCCACCTGTTTACATTCAGTTGTTTACCATATGGCAAATGGCCTAATGTCTGACCGCACGTGGGTCCAATTAACAAGGTCGCGCCTCTTTTGTTCCCACTCTGTTAAAAGGTCAATACTTTACAGACATCCTTTATATAAATATATCATCTCATTAGTTATCTATATTAAAATATTAGAAATATAACAGCATAATGCTAAAAATGCATGAATCTCGTTCAAAACATTATAAGAAACAATTTTATTCCATAGGCGAGATAAGGACTAAAAATTTAAACAGAAGTTAGTAAATATAAGGGAGACCGGGGCAACTTCGGCATGCGGGGCACGTTTGTCAAGCGCTTTTTTAAAAAAACAAATTAAAAGGAGACTTTGGTTATAGGTTAGGCAGTTGAGTTTTATTGGTGGCTTGTTGAGTGTAGTGTTTTTATTGTTCTCCAACAAGCGTAGTTGAATTATCAAGCAAATTTTCATTTTCGTTGAATTCCATATAATATTTTTTTTTCCATTTATATTGAATTGGCAGGTTTTGTTATAATTCCATGATAACGAAAGTTACTTTTCCTGTTAGAAGGATGTAACTTCAACTTATTCACGTGGCCAGATCATGGTTTGGCATTCTGTTCTCAGGGTTGTACTTAATGTTTCGAAATCATGACTAGCGGGGTAAGATCGGCAACATAAAGCCACATTAGAAGCAAAGGATAAAAATCAAACAGATGATAAATGAAAACATGTTTGCATTTGTTATTCATGTATATATGTCTTTGAACTTGCATTTCGTTGTAATAATATTAAATGGGTGTTGGATTTGTATTTCTTTGTTTTAATAGTGAATCCCAACTTATACATTGTTAATAACATAATTTTATATACGTGCCTATCTTGCCCCATTACTGTTGCCCCTATACCAGGGGCAACTTCAATAAAAATAATTAAAATAATTACAACTTTACAAAAAGAGAAAAGTTGCCGATCTTGCCCCTATACCCGGGGCAACTTCGTCAATTTCTCTCTTCTTGTAAAGTTGTAATTATTTTAATTATTTTTATTTCCTAACTGATTTTAACCAGTTCTATAGTAAGGTAACATTCCAATAGACAATATGCAAAGCTTTTTTTTCAGTTTACAGCAGTATTTATTACACAAAATTTAAGTAAAGCTTAACATGCCGATTTTGCCCCGGTCTCCCCTAATTGATTTTTACGTGACAAAGTAGAATGTTTCCATTTTACGATAAAACTAATAATTTATATTTAATTGAGAAACGTATTATTTCATAAACATAGGCTATTACTATTACATAAATGAGTTTATGGAAATTTATATATTTACTCATTCGATAAATATATTAATTTCTATTCAACATCATCGATTCAAACATTTGAACATCGTAACGAAGTTAAAATTGATAAATAAAGAGATTAATTTGTAATATCTCTCTTTATAAAGCATCCTTTTCTGAATTTATTATTTATCATAATTAATATTTGTCAGAAATTTAAAAACTTTTTAATATTGTGTATCGATTTTTAAACAAAAATTACTCGAAATTAAATANTTCTGAATTTATTATTTATCATAATTAATATTTGTCAGAAATTTAAAAACTTTTTAATATTGTGTATCGATTTTTAAACAAAAATTACTCGAAATTAAATATATTATTAAATTTTAAACTCATAAATTATCTGTTATTTTTTATTTATTAAAACTGTTAATATAAAACGAAAGCGTGTATTTTATAAACATGAAATATAAAATTTTATCCCTTTAACTTTTATAGTATACAGTATTAATAAAATTTTTGAATAACTTTGATTCTGAATAGTAATTTATTTTAATTATTGTATTTACTAATTTATAGTCATTTGAAAATGTCTATATTAATTCAATGTTTCCTACAATAACAATGTTTATTCCATAATAATGACATTCATTACCTGCTGCTTTATAAATAAACTCCACCATTTATGTTGAGATGCTATCCGTACGATATTTCTCTTTATTATTCATGTAATTTAACAGTTATTTTCGATCGAGTACAATTTACTCGAATTATTTCAAGAGAAATTCATTTAAAGAAAGTGAGTAATGTATTACATTGTAGTTCTATTCGTTACAAAATATTTATAATACAAAAGAATACAATTTAAAATTAAAAACAATGCAATTTTTATAGCCGACCAATTAAATATTTAACTACTAACGATTTAATACCCTGTACATTTTTCAACATCGTTTTGGATTGATTCAATTAAAAGTTGATTAATTATTGTTCTAGAAGTAACCGTATTTAGTAGCGTTTAATTTAAAATGTGAAATAAAAAAGACAGTTTTATATTTTATTTAAAAAAGAGGAATGTAATGCTCTGTTAAAATCAGTTATTTTCATAAACGATATGCAGAATTTACTATAAAAATATTAAGCTAAGTTAAATAAATGACAAAACTTTGAATAAATCTAAGCAAAACTTAAAAAGTATATATTTATTATTAAACTAGTTTATAAATAATTTGTTTTATAATTCTGTATGATAAATTCTTTCTTCCATGTGTAACTTATCTCGACTTGATAATCTTTACTCCTTACGGATCAATTGATTTCGGACTGGCGCCAAACTGATTTGCTCAGCTTTCATGATCTTTCTATCGAATGAAATACTTTGAACTATTGTGCTATTTCTTATACAATACTTCTTTAATATCTACAGTATTTGCGCATAAACAATATTGTTTCAATATCTTATTTTCGCATAATTTTCAGTATGATATTACAGACTAACATTTAATCTGTACAATCCATTTCTCATACGATGTATAGATAAAAATCCATCTAGATTACTTGCAAAATCTGAATTAAAATTCATTTCTATGTATAGTGATTTATCAAATGTATGATTCCAGGATATCTGAAAGAAAATTGAGGTGCATTTTTGGATTTGTCAAATAAGAGACGAAAATCGTATAGCCTACAATAAATTTTGAAATAATTTTGTAGTACTAGAACGATCAATTATTTATTGTGACATCGTCACAATGTCGGGCTGCAATTTTAATGATAGTTTTAATTAAATTAATTAAAACTCAAATTAGAGTCTTGCCCCTGTACATCATACTTTTCTGTTGCAACAGAGTCGTGCCGGTCATCTATCTTTCAGGGGAAAATATTTGAATTGAAATAACGTGACTTCTGATTTGAATCAGAAGCTCATATATAGTTAATTTAATCGGGGCCTCTTGCCCCTAACCTTTCGATCTTTGGTTTGAATTTCATATATCTAACTTTGTTCTCAAGATTAAGGAAAAACAGAGACGGATGGACGGATGACAGGGGGAATTTACATGCCTACAATTTTTTTTTTCAAATTGCAGACCAATAACAAAATTTTAAAGACAATAAAATATGTTAATTGACTTAACAATATCATTTTTCTATAATTAGATATGAAAAATATAAGCCTATATTTTTAAAGAATAATGAAATTAGTAACGATTAAATAGGTATACAATTATATATGTGTGTGTGTATTTATAAAATAGCTGTATTAAATCTGTAAATGTAATAAATGATCTTTCTGTGAATGGCATATCTAATTCAATATCGAATAATATTCGAATTTTCATAAGAAAAAAATAAAAATAAAAATCAACTGGTTTATAAAAATTTAAGTCCATCTAAAAGATAGAATTTTCTATATTATGTGATTTTTTATTTAGTTAATAATTTAAACTATTAATTTTCTTTTCGAATCAAATATCATGTTATATATTTATAAAGAAAAACACCCCCGAACTATTAGCTCTGTACATATTTTTATGGTTATCCGGTTTACTTCTCTGTCGAAAACTCATCGTTTTATTTATAATAATTACGATTAGTCTTTTCTAATACAATCATTTTTTATGCTTGCTTTTTTCCCGAAATGTTGCCTCATTAGGCATTAACAATCTTCGTTAGCATAAAGTAATAAGCGACATAAGTTGTTTGCATTTATATTGTGAATAACTACAAATCTAGGTTAGAAACTTTTTTGAATAAATTTTCAATAATTGGAGTGAATATTGATCTTGTCATCAAAATTAAGGTCAGATTTATACACGCGTTTTACATTTTTATGATTGAATATTAAATTCGAGTTTTTATCAAAGCAGGGACAATGAAAACATTGTAAATTGCTTCTTTGTGTTGTTATAATTATTATTTTCATTATAAAGGCTTATCGTATAAATTCGAACATAACGAGCCGCCATTTTTTTGATGTTTTCATTAATTATTATGAAAAATTTTTAAATTTTTATTTCCAAAATATGCTTTATAAAAATTAATTTATGTAATAAATTTGTTTTTTTTTTAATTATTTAAAACAGTCATTTCTAATATAATCTATAATGCCTACAGAAGCGTGTAAACATTTTAATAAATCATTTTCGGTTTTACGTTTTCTCTTAAAATATTATTTAATGCATTCTGCATAACATTCGCATTTGATATAGCACTCAATTGTGCAATTTATTAAATCAAGCCCAATCTTATTTTAATTTTGTAAGATAATTTCTCTAACACTCTTTATATTCATTTCTATCACTTCTAAATCATCCAGAAATGTCATGTATCTATCATATATTTTAATCTTCCCTTCAACGAAACTACATTTATTATACTTTATCTGAAAAAAGTTAGCTTTCTTGTCCTTCTATTAAGGAAATGACATTAACTCAGTTATCATTATTTTTCTCTACAAATAATAGGTAATTGAATATAAATCAATGTAGGAAATTTCATGATGGTATTTATATATTTTAATCAATCTATCACAAACATTTGCTGTTTGATAAGTTGAAGGAACGATTCATTAATTAATCCAAATTTAATAATGTGCTGCTTGGAAATTTTAGTTTCACGTATAGTAATAGGTATAACTAACATTGTTTTCTAATGTATAAAATATATGTAAAGTTCGAAAGTCTATTGAAACGGAATTTTAAATATATAAAAGTAAACAAATTGTATTCATCAAATAATAATAAATCTACAAGCATAAATATACAAGGTTAATTTATTTATATCAAGATACAAATATTATATTTAAAGTTAAATTAAAAGTTACTTTACGCAGAAATTATAGTAATTTATTTAAAGAAAAATTTACAGACAATATCACATAATTTCTCAATAATCATTGTTCCTAAAATATGAATGTCTTTAATAACACAATGATTTATAGATAAGAAACAAGAATGATTATATAAAACACAGTAAAATAAATAATAAGTTATATCAAATACTAAATTATTTATCACAAAAATCAAAAGTCAATTTAATTTATTGTTCATTCAAGACTGATACTAGAAATTCTTAAAAAAGAAAATGAAAAGGAAGTTTCAGTAATAACTGAAATTTAATTAATAATTATCATCAAAAATATTTAGAAAAGAACAGAGAAAATTATAATTTTTTTCACATTCTGTTAATTATAAGAAATAATGTGACTAAAGCAAAAGTATATTTTATATTTAGAATCTATTTCCGAATATTAATTTTTAAAATTATTTTTTAGAGTAATTATCATTATTTTATTTAAACTATGCATACAACATACCTATACTAATAGGCCTATACATGTATACGATACATAAATAAAGTATATTATGTTTTAATTGATAACAGCATATTCTCCATACTCGTACAGTACTTGTTTTAATTGATAATAATATTCATACCCTATAATTACATATTTTATAATAATAACAGAATTAAAAATATTATCTATCTTAATAAAAACAAAGAGAAAATGCTAAATTTGTGCTTTTACAGCTTGTTGAATTATCAAAACTAAAAAAAATAAGTGCATAAAAGTTATGAAGATTAGATACAATTAAGGTTAATATTAAAATGACAGAATAACAAGAGAAGTTCATCGGGAAAACTTCATTAGATGAGAGAATCGACCATCTTCTAAGACACTTAATCTAAGTATATAAATTATAAAAAAGGTCAAAGGAAGTGTGCATTTTCCCATGGGCATGGAAAGAAAAAGTCCGCCATCTTCTCGTTTTGTCGCCAGAATAATTCTGAAAAAGTCTTTGAAACAGATTTCGTGTCCAGTTTTTAAGAACGATAAAAAGTCGCTTCAAATAAAAATTCCAAACAAGTGAATACTTAGGTAAACAAGGGTTCTTGTTCGACATTCCCGGCACTCGAACAGCAGGTTGAGGGACCGCTAGAAAGTCGGTTATTTTCAATTATACTAGGATATAAAATTTAAGTAATAACAAAAGCTTAAAAGCAGTGATTTTATTGAATTATGATAAAAATCTTTATTTAAAAAATATTTAAGTTAAAAATTTCCTTGACAATAGCTCAAAGTAAAACTGTGTATGATCCAGATGTTATTTAAAAATAACGTTTATATTAGACTATTAATTATTTTGAAAGGCAAAAAGAGCTTAATTTTGGGTAGAGACGAGTTTTTGAAAATATTGTAAATGCCAATAACGAGTAAAATTTTCATTATGTCCGACTTCTCTCGAGTTATGACAGGCAATCCTCAATTTACCTAAACCCTCGAGTTCCGTACTCCAAAATTTAGTAGCATCAATGTCCCTTAAATACAAGTTACATGCCAAATTTCGTTTCTTAATCCTGCGATATTAGAGGAAATAGACACCAACATAGACACAAACACACACATATAAGGTACTGTACATATCTATGGAATTTTTTCCATTCATTTTGACTTTTTGTGTTCAGAGTGTCTCGAAACGTCGATATTTGTAAAAAACCCGGAGGGACAAATTTGACACGATTCCAATCTTTTCCCATGTTATGTTATAATAACCGGGAAAGCGAACGTATATGTTCGAATGAATAAATAATAATTACAGTGTGAACGTACAAACATTTTGAATAATGAAATTATAAATATGATGAAAAACATGTGAATTTTTAAATACTCGAAAATAATTCTATATGATTTATTTATTTATTATTTTTATTTTTTCAAATATTACAAAGAATTTTCTTGGTGATATTCTACATATTTTTTCGATAAACCGCATATTTAAATACAATCTAAATAATTTATTATCATAAATAAATTTAAAAATGATCTTTATATTTATAGATCTGCTGTGATGTGGATTTAATTTATTATAATTGCAATATTAATTGAGAAAATTAGTCGACAGAAAATTAACAGATTTACATTCCATTCCACATGACACATTTCTTCCATGAATTTATTGGAATTTTATTATTGGAATTCTATTAATTTCATCATATTGAATTATTTATCCTCTGTTCTTTGATATGAATACAGTGAATTATTCGATACTGTATGTCGAACTGCTCACTGTAATCGTATTGTAGATCTCACTTAAAACTGTAACAAATAAGATATTTGTAAGTTTCAGAACTGCAATAGATAGACAGAAAATATCCAATTTTATTCGCCGATACACAAACTCGTGCTCTAAATTTTTAAAAGGCGGGGTTTAAAAAAAAAAAACATTATTTTTCTCATAACGTAGTTTTGGTTTATAAACAGGGTATACAGAGTAACACAATAGAGTTCTGTACACTAAGGAAGAACTAAGCGAATACAAAATAAATACAAGTTATATACAATGTATTGTTTAATTTTTTAAATCTTTCCAAATGGGAGGAGTTAAATTCCCAAACTCCCGTATATACATTCTTGTCCAATCATAGTTCTTTGAGCTTGCCGAATCTTTGAGCGCGATTTGTCGGTTGTGTTATGTCAGAATATACCTTTTTTTAACGATGACGTTACAACATAGAGAACTGTTCCAAATAGTGTATACAGTGTATTAGCATTAAAGCTAATTTTTATTTATTTATTATTTATATTTTAACAATTTTAAAGCATATTTAAATTTCAAATTATTGTATAGTTTTTTAAAAACGACGGAAAATTAATTTTTAAAGGAGAAAATTCATTTGAAAATGACCGAATATTAACGTATTACAGTGTTTAGGTAATAATAAATAGTAAGACTTTAAAAAAAAGATTTTAAAAGTAATAAGTAAATAATAATTATAAGAATAAACCTTTTAATTGTTTTATGCTTTTAATATTTTTATTGAAAATTGAGGACTAAATTTCATTGCACTGATACAATCTAATGAGAAAAATCAAGTATTTTTACGTTTTATTTTTAAAAATCTGTGAAACATTATATTATGTAGCCTAAATGAAATCACGGACAAAAAAATTCCTATAATTTGTTTATTAAAAAAAATGCTTTTAGTTTTAGCAAAAATGCAATCACAATGATGATACGAAACTTTCTTGTCTTCTTGAGTTATTTTTATATAAAAATTTATATTACGGTTCAGTTTTTTTTCTTTTTTTCCGGAAATTTAGACCTCATTGTCTTGTTTTTATTGCATCGAAATTACGTCGGTCTCCTACAGTCGATAAAATGACAAACAACCGACTTCAACTGCAGTTATGTAATCTCGTATTATTTTTAATAAGAGAATGTTCATTTTTCGTTTTAGTGATTCATTTAAAATTATAATTTTAAATCTATTTCACTGTTTTCACCAAGGCAGTCATTGCTTTTTATTGGCTGGAAATTGAGGTGAAAACCTAATTACCGAGGTTATACTGTATACATAGTATATACTGATTATTATTTTTATTCAAACGAAATAAATAAATACATGTGTTTTTTGCTTAATTTAATGAAATTACTACATTAGATTATAAGACTGCTATTGACGAACCGTACTGTTTGGAACCGCTACCTCTCTACTGCCATCTTGTGACATCACACTAAAAAGATATATAGGGTTTGGCTCGCTACTCGAATTGTCTATAATGTCATGTATTATATGTTATCATTTAGTAAATAGTATAATTTTGTTAAGATACTTTTCTCTGGTCATTTGTGAAGATTGAATAAATTTACAATGTATACGTTTTCACAACTGTTCAGCCGATTAGCTGAACAAGAAATTTTGCGGTGGTCGTGAAAGATCCAGATGCGAATCTAATCCAAACTGCACGATTTTACAGAGATAGATCAGAATGTTTAATCCCCAGTTATTCGTGCAGCAACACAAGTGGATCGAGAATGTCACGTGAACGATCTCACCGAACGAGTTTGTAACACGCGATTTTCTCAATACGTTTAAGTTACTCTCGTATAAAGTACAACCAGGTTGACAAGCAAAGAGATACGCGATGCATGTATGTAAAGCGATTAATAAACGAGAAACAAGTAACATCCCGACAAGAATGATAAGCGAATCATTCAACGCTAGCATTCTATAAATGAAATGTGTTGAATGACATTATGTATCTCCGTACTTTTGCATGCTATAGTATTTACGTAATTATTGTGTGTTTCTACAATTTTTAAATTCAATAATTGAATTTAAAAATAGTAGAAACACACAATAATAACGTAAATTATTATGAACCCATATCGCAAGTGTACTTATTAACGAAAAACAGAAATATAAGATTACAATTACTTCAAAAAATTACTTATTCACATCAGTACATACCGTTATTTCGAGTAAATAGAAACAAAAAGAAAATTTTGTACGTGCATGACAAACAAACTAACCAACAAATGAAAAATTTCTCTTTGGACATTATTTTTCAAAGTACTACATTATGCTTTGTTGAGCTGGCAACTTTGTTTTAAACGTTAGTCTTGTTTGCACTCTATAATGGTTGGATGTAAGATTTTCAAATTTTACAAACTTTATTGATAACTATCATATGATAAAACTTTATTGAAAAAATTGTATCATTTCATTGAATTTTTATTGAAATCTTCATAATCTAAATGTTTTTGTAATCATTGATCTCTTTTTTTGGATGAAGTGATTTTAAATTTGTGAGGCAATTAGAAATACAGCAAAAATGGCCGTCCGTATTCATTCCAAGCAACTTTTTTCAATACCAGTAGTTTAAAATTTGAAGGAGTTTAAGACCTAGTTCCAAAGTGTTTAAATAAATCTATGTATGTTTCCATATTGGCCTTGATTTATTTCAGTGAGAAACTTCTCTTAAACTTAGTGGCTTCTCTGTAGTAAAAGTATACGGAAAGAAAAAAGACTCAACAGACTGCATGCTGTCAAAGTCTATAAAACTGAAGATGGTGAATATGTGGGTGATCTACAGAACACCACAGACGATGTTTTCAAAGACATGCAAGAATCTTACTTTGCGTATGAGGATGTTGTTAGAAAATTCTGCTTCCATTACGAGATCTTCGACGTACTTCAAAAATATGTTTTTCTGATGACTTATGACTTGAGTATTTTTTAAAAGCTCTTTCATCTTTGTAATAAGTTTTTCAGATTACCCAAGTTACTTGAGCAGTCTTTTTTGTAAAAGCTGTTTTCTTTCTGTATAATTTCTGTAATGGCATAATATAATGCCTAAGTACTGAATAAATAACTTTTTTGAGAAAAAAAGCATATACTTTTACCTCTTTAGTTATAAAATACTGTCGAAACAAACATGATTTTTAAATTACTTAAAACGTGTAGTCCCACGGATTACTTTCATATTTAAATAATAATGACCATACAAACAATTTTAGGACTGTTACATGATTGATATTAAGAAAATTTTTAGTGCTGTGCATAGTTGGCGCCGGATCCTACAATAAAAGGTCGGCGTTAGGTGTATTAAGTTATGTACGTGTTTTCAATTTAATCTCTATCATTTTTAATGAAGAGTATTTTATCTTTAAGTTGTCTACCATCAGTATCTGGCTGGATTTTAAAAAAGGATAAAATATTTAAATTGAACGAAAATTGCTTGTATGGTCATTATTATTTAAATTTTAAATTACCGTTTCTTTTCAAACTTGTCCGTGGAATAAAAAGGAACATCAAGGTAAAAAAAAGAAAAAAAACAAGGAATTTGGTTACTTCATACATCACCTACTAAAGTTGTTAAGAAGAGTAAATTGATTTTTAAAAAGAATCATACGAGGTCATAACATTAACACTAATAGTTACATAAAAATTTAGATAGAGAGGTGTTTCTATTTACGCCAAATTACGGTACTACTATTTTTAAATCGTACTTTGTGAGCATTAAAAAACAGTAAAATTCGATTATAATTTAAAATTGAAACGATAAATTAGTATCTTGTATAATGTTTTAATACATCACTATTAATGTAAATCTAGAAAATGACATATAACAAACTAGAAACAATACTAGTAAGATATTATTAATAACGAGCAATTATTTATTGTGACATGGTCACAATGCCGGGCTGCAATTTTTAATCATAATTTTAATTTATTTAATTTAAAATATATGCTTTCCGCCTGAAATTAGTAATGGCTTGCCCCTATACATCATACTTTTCCTTTAACAATAGAGTCGTGCCGGTCATCTATCTAACACTTTTTGAATTGAAATAACGTAACTTTTCGTTTGTAACGAAAGTTCTTGTGTAGTTAATTGGTGTCTCCTGCCCCAAAGGTTTCCATATCTCGTCTCGAATTTCATCTATCTAACTTCTTTCTCGAGATTAAAGAATGACAGACGGACGAACGGACGACAGTGGTAATTTATAGGTCTATAATTTTTTTCAAATTGCAGCCCAGTTAAGTAAGAATAAATACACAGGCCTATGTTTTAATGTTTTGATAGTTTACATAGCAAGTTGTCTTAAAAATTTCATAAAATGAAAGTTAATTTGAAAAATCATTTAACAATGAGAACTCAAAATTCATAAATGAAAATGGAATTGTTCTTCTATCTGTCATAAACAATTACAATGCATTCTTTCAGTATTGTAAAACTCGAAAGTTGAGGTTATATTTCGAAAATGATTATTGGATACTATACATTCGAATTTTATATATTTCCTGAAAATTTCGAAAACAGTATTACTTTTCTCTAGTAGTTTTAAAATAAATCATAATTGTAAGTATTTTTAAAAAATTTAGCATAATATAATTTTTTTCAGTTTTATTAATTTGTAAATTTTTTGATTTTAAATTTAAAGTAAGATCTTGTTTTACGTGGAATTTTTGTACGCGATGCGTGTGTTTGCGGACAGGTTTATCCATTTCTATTGTCACTGAATTTTGGCTCTCAAGTAAGCAAACCTCGATTTTTCGATTTTCGTTCTTCCGAACACGGGTGTTCACTGTGGTGAATAACCTAATTTGCATTTTTTTCCCTCAAGCAGTTAAATAAAATGTTTTCCTGTATATTCTAAAACGTCGGATTAAACTGTTATTCATTATATTCAAAACGTAAGTAGAACGTTTTAAACGTTGCTATACGTTGTATACGTTTAATGCGTTGTAAATAATAACATAAGTTCTTGGCAGTCCGTCCATCTGGGATTACTTACGTAAACCATAAATTCACGTAGAATTTCGTTTCTATTGAAACGCGCTCCCATGTAAAACAAAACCATGCTGTAACTCAATGACTGGTTATTTGGATAACGATTTGTGAAAAATTTTACTATAATTTGAATAAGAGAAAAAGTACTGTAGTTGTTTTTTTAAAACTGATAAAATTCATGTAAATAAATAAATACTTTCACGAACTAACTGGTTCCTGAAACCCGTCATTAGGCGAGATTTGTCAAATATAAGTATAAAACTCAGTGTCATAGGTATTAAAGTTCCTGGAGAATAATTAAATAATACCACAAAGAGATGGGCATCAAAAATATGACACTAAATACAGATTTCATGCAGTCATAATAGTGTATTTATAACAGTCGTAAAGCGGTGGTGACAAAGTAAGAGGTGGTAAAATAGATATCTACTATTCTACTACTAACTAAAACATCATTTTATACATCACTTAATTATATCATATATTTTTATTGTATGCAAATAATTTAAAATTCTCATATTGAGTGGTTTTATGAAAATATCTCGAAAATACTTAAACATAATAATTCATATTTCCCCAATTCTAAAATTCTGTTCGAAACAATTATTAATCTACAATTTCACATTAATATTTTGTAATTTATTTGTACTGAAAAGAATTTAATTTTGATTTTTCCGAAACGAAGAATACAGTATCAGCTTAATGTAATTTTTGTATTTAATAATTGTGAAACAACCTGAGAGCAAATGTTTTTATAAGTGAAAAGTATGTTAATTTGCAATTTCACAATTCTAAATTCACAAAACATTAAATTTTAAAAACTGGAAAAATTATGTTTACTTTTAAAAAATAGATTGAATTTAATATAAACGGTTATATTTCAATTCACCAGCTAAAAATTTACCTAAATTAAAATAAAATTTGATTAAAATAATTTAATAGAAACACGAAAAATGCAAAAATTTACTAATTTAATTCCAAAGAATTGATTTCGTTATAAAATTGATAAACGTTGATAAACTATAGAGCAAGAACAAAATTTCATTGTAGTTTTTTCTTTAATATTTAGAATATCAAAAACAGTTTTTCGTTTTATTAAACTATCAAATTTCTTAAATATTNTTATTATAACAAAAACGAAAAATGATGAATGAACATTTCTTCTACTCTACTAAACTTTTAAAAAATCCATTTTTCAACCGTATTCATAGATAAAGCATTTTTAAAATTTCAAATTATATAAAATGTTATCTTCTTTGTAACTTTTATTGTCAAGAAATTCAAAGTTCCATTTCAGTTTTAAAAATGGATGCTAGCAGATGTGGATAGCTTATATCGATATTTATATTTCATGAATTCTGTTAGAATTCTCACCTGTCCAATGCAGAAGAATCGATCGTCTTCGATGTTAAAGTGACATCGATTACGTCTCAAACCCAAAATTAACTAGGCTTTTAATTGAAAGACTGAATACTGAGTTTTTTTTTCTCGTCGAATAATCATTACACACTAAAAATTACATAAATTGGGCTATACTTTCAGATTCACCTCAATTTATTTCAAGAAATAAAGAAAATTGCATGGGAGTAGCATTAAACAATCTTAATAGAGATTTTTCTTTGTCCTCTGATAATCCATATACTCTTAATCATTTCGGGCGTAGAGTAGATGAGTTAATCCTACTGAAACGATAACACACAAATCTTTCTTTCTAATAAATCTTCCATTTCCTGAGTGAACAGGATTTTGTCAATGAACCGATAACTTAAAGCTTGTTTTTAAAATTTGATTACCGGAATATGAATTTAATACTGCTTTAAACGATTTCACTATTTATAACTTTCGTCTTTCCTATTTATTTCCTGAAATGTCAGTTTACTACCTTGGTCTAACCTATCCTGTCATACGATATTTCACGTTTGACCGAACATAAATTCGGAATAACGTGAATACATATAGTCCGACTGTTACTTGAAGCATTCTTCTGACCCCTAAGACCTATATGCTCGAATATATTTATAACATTACACGAATTAAGTAGGTTATATACTACTGTACATCAGTGTATTTTATTAGAAAAATACATCTATTGATGATATTATAAAATAATAATAAAGTGAAGCTTCATATTAATATAATTTATGTAGGTTCTTCAGTTTTTATAAAAATAAAAGTATATTTAAATTTTAAAATGTTTAACAAATAAATTTATTGAAAAAATAACTAACTGAATAAATAGATTTACTTTTAACTGTTTTAAACATTAATTAAAATTTAAACATTATACACGTGCATAAAATTAGTTCAAGATTAATATATTTTATGTACATACATTATTTTATTTACTTTTATTTTTATAAAAACTGAAAAATATTCATAAAATACATTAATCTTGAACTAATTATATTATTATTTTATACATAAATGTATGTGTGTGTAAAGTAGAATATATTACATACATTATAATATACATTAGAAATTTATTTTACGTATGAATTTATTTTTAAGCATCATCAGTCTTAAATTTTGAAATAAAAGTGTATACAGTTACTATAGTAAACATAGAAAGTATCCAAACACTTTTAAAATGCGAGTATTAAGTATTGATAGGAAAGGTAATCGATTTAACGATAAATCTTTAAAGTTTCACAAAAAGAAGTATTACGTAGTTGACAATAAACAAAGATGTAATGTTATCATTAATTATAAATTTTCATAGCATCCGTAAGGATTGCTTAGTCCAACTGGATAATTGCCAACCAGTGTATTTCCAGGTACGTATTTATCACCAAGGCAACGGTGCTTGATCGACAGCCTCATTACTGCAAAAGACGACAGTAGAAAGGAATTATCCACCACCCGTCAATGAAAACGTATTCCTAATAATTGAGAATTTTCTTTCCACCACTATTGACGAATTTTGGCAAATTAACAGTTTATCTCACCAAATGTAATCAATCGATGATTTCTCTTCCATGGTCTAACAAGATATCATCTTGAAAAAGTTAGAAAAATTATGCAATTTATATTTTTGCAGTTACTTTGCTTTTCTAAAATATAAAAAAAAAAAAAAAAACGAAAGACATTCGAGATGGATATACCTTTCTAATTCTATATTATTGTGTGCTAAATAAAAAAAAATTTATTTAAACAGAACTCAAGAAAAACAGTGTATATATAGGGTTATAATTTATAATAAATAGAAACTAAATTTAAAGATGATTTTAAGGATTAGCCTTACTAGTAAAAAAAAAATGATTGCAGCGATATTGCAATAAGCCCTTTGCTAGATATTAGGATTTTGATTTTCGATCGAATATCTTTGAATGAACATGAATTTAAATCTGTATAATCATTCATACTTTTATAAAGCTGATTTAATATATCACCATCATAATGGAAATATCATTGAGACAAATCACTTTCAGATTATTTTGCAATAATTTGAATCATAACGTTAAAAATCATAATAATTACGACAATAAAAAGATTTGAGTTACTAATTTTTATAAATATTTAAACATTTTATATTCATTGATAAATGACATTTTATAAAAGATTTTTATAATTTCTTCTTAGTATATAATTGCTTAAAATAATTACTATAAAAGTTTCCCGATAATTTAAATTAATTACTTTCATCTTTTTCTTCTGATAAATAATAAAAAATAATCTTTTCATTAAACAATTTTTTGAGAAATGAAACTCGAACACGCAAGAAAATTAGTTGGAGAATGAAGACAAATAATTTTCGGCCTACTTTCTCTTCGTGAATAGTATAATTTTTGAGAGTATTCTTAACTTTAAATTTATCAAAACGACTCGATCAATTTCAATTTTTCTCGATTCATCTCTATTTTATCATAAAGCTTACAGTACAACCATCATGCTTGAAGCTGTGGCTAGCCAGGTTCTAAAGTTAGAGGGAGTGAGCATATACAAAATGACGCCAAAACAATTATCAAACAATTTAAAACTCGTTATACATTTATATTTTATGCTTAAAATCAAGAAAAAAATGACAAGATTTTATAATAAGCTCGTAGATCTCAAAACACAATAAAAGCATGTGTGTTATTTAATTTTTAAAAAAAACAATAAAAATAATGAGATTCGGCTTTAATTTCATAAGTGAACTAAAGAATTGTTGAAAAGGCCCCACTTGTATAAAAATGTGCTCAAAAGTCCCCCATTGGGTTTGAATATCATAATTCTTACAGAGTTACTCATTGATAGATAATTCGATTGATGTCGACGATACTTTTAAGGAAATTTAAACATATTATTTTGTATGTAAATTTAATTTTTTAATTTTTTATATCATAGAAATTACAGTAAGTGTCCATAAAAGGGGGCGTTAAAATACAACATAACAAAATATATCAATAATACATAAATATAATCCGACAATAGTTTTAATGAAAATTTGTGAAATATTCTAAAAATAATTAACAAATATTCAAAAATTTATATTAAAAAAATATAAAGTAAAAATTGTAATATATAAGAAATAAATTGAACAAAATTTATTAAAGTTAATTTTGGTTAATAATTATAACGTGATTGCTATAGACGTGATTACGTTTACTTAAGTCATAAATAAAATTCAATAGATAAATGTAAACATTTCATTTTATGGATAATTTATAATTCATATTTAAAAACCCAACAAATATAATAAATTTCAATATAAATATTGACAGTTTGATCGGATTTAACTAAATTCACACTTTTTTTTAAAACCGTTATTATACCTCAAGTTCAATAAATTAAAATGAAGTTTTCGAAAGAAATGAGCTTTTTCATTGATTTGTTCAATTTAATTTATTAAATTGGATATTTTCTCTCGTTTTAACAATTTTAGTTAGAAAATTTTATCATATAAGTTCCGAATAATTTAATAAATTTCTGGAAATTGAGGATTAGGTCAAGTTTTATCAGTCGCATCATCTCCTATCAATTGCTGTTCTACGCATAAAATTTTCATAAGTATTGCTTATTGGCCAAGAATTTTCTTATCTGATGACATTTTAAAGTTCATATTTGCTAACAACTCGATAAAAAAAAACATTACAATTAATTAATTTCTATATTTTCTCAGAATTTTATTGAGAACAGTTATCATCTTTTTATCCGATTTTAATTAACTTATATTTTTATAACAAAAGAATGAAAAAGATTCTTATAAGTTTTAATATTATATATGAATTTGTATATACGGAGTATACAGACATACATACACTAATAAATAAATTATGGCAACGTGACGTAATATATTACGTAGTACATTAAATACTTTATACACAGATCTGCTTTAACAGAATCCATAGATTATTACGGATTTAAATTTATTTATCCTATTATTTTAAAAATAAAGAGAAAATATAATGTAAAAGAAAGCGATAACCAATATTCAATGACCACAAATTAAGAAGAAATATGTCTTTGCTTAATTTCTAGAATGAGTTTTATAAAATGAAAATTGGAATGATGTAAATAAAAAATATAAAAAGGTATACTATAATATAGAAAATAAAAATATAAATGTTTTAATATTAATAACTCATTTCAGCAATAAAAGAGTATTATAGAGTTATATGAAAACAAACGTTAGTAATAGAGCTATATAAACTTATCTGATGGACTCGCTCATATTTTCGGATAAAATAGGAACAAACAAATAATTAAAATAATTAATTAAAGTATTTACGCTAATATTAAAAACTAAAAATTTATGCTGTTATAAACAAAATCAGAGTTATTTTTTAAATAAAAGTATTACATTGTAATGAGTAAGTTTTACTTTCATTTAAAAAAATTTCGAACTAACTAAATCGATAGATGGTTGGAAGAAAATTTCTCCCTTCTCTAGCTTTTGTATTGGGAACATTCCTTCCCTTTATTTATTATAGAAATGTTGCTGAGGCCATACAAGAATGGCACAACAGATACCAATCAAATGGCCGATTTTTACACCCTAACAGCATCCATAAATAGGATTTTCTAATTATTTCAGGCTGTTAATGAAAAATTTTTCAATTTTACCAATAAAATTCGTTCGGTTTATATTATAGGCCTATACACTAGATATTTGAATCGACAACTTAAGACGTAACAAACGGATTTTTCATTAAATTCTTTTTATAGAAGTATCGTATTAAAAATAATTTTGAGGTGAATAATTGTTAAAAATAAACCGATAATATGCATGATAAATCATTTTATATAGAACTGAAAAATTACTTATTAAGTGCGTTTGATATAGTCTAAACTAATAGCATAGGTCTGTAAGTATATAAAGATCTCTTAGTAATATAATTTTTCATACAGCTCTATATTTTCTATTGTTGAAATGAGTTATACATCATCAGGTAAATTACGAAATTAAGTATAAACACATAATTATAATTCCTTATATTTTTCCCGGATGTTTAACATAATACAGTACAGTAATACCTCGACTTACGCGAACCGGAGTTACGCGATTTTCAAATCTCGTCGATTCGTCTTTTCTTTGAGCGCCAAGCAACCCTTGATTACTCACTCCCCCACACTATTGTTCGGATGTGTCGCGCGGAATCCACACATAGCTACAATTTATTTTGTTATTTATTTCTGTGTTTGTTATATCTACGGAGACTCGAGAGACTCTACTATGTCATCCAAACGAAGTAGAACTAATTCTTCCGCATCAAACAAGAAAAGAAAAACTTTATCTTTGGAATGTAAAGTTAACATTGGGTATGTTCGTAAAGTCGAACGAGTTAAAC
>NW_019384444.1:749336-766051 GCF_000671375.1 Centruroides sculpturatus | reverse complement strand
AGTGTTAATTTAAATGTTGACCGAAGAGACAATCTTTCTTAAATAATGCAGAAATATAAATACTATATTTTTAAAAATCTAAATTATTACCACTAACTACGCAAACTGACATCTACTACGCGATAAAGCAAATAACTATGATGTTTTGAAGTTTAAACACGCTTAAATATTTCAGATTCTTTCAATAATAATATATATTTAACACTATTATAAACATAAGTTTACTACTAGTATATTATGGAATATTTTTATACAGTTTGAAATATTCCTTCAACAGTATTATTAATGTTTACAAATTATGTCAGTGTAGACATAAAAAGACTTGTAACTTAGCTAATTACTAAAAAAGTGGACTTTAAAAAATTTAATGTTATTTAATAAATACTGTCATAGAATTTCTTGTATATTTATAACTACTGTGTCTTATTTTCAAATGTAAGAATTCGTTCAATCAATTATTTTGAACATTGTATAATTTAAATTTTAATTTACTTACTCTCGCCAGATATTTTCACACTGGAGAAGAATTGAAAACTATTAAAACACAGGTTTACTATTATTGGATGTAGAAGTTAAATTACACGATTTGTGTTTATTCATCACTCCAGTTACTTGCACCAACGAAGAAAAAATTGAGTATAAAAAACTCGCCATCTGCAAAGAAAGACAATTATTTTTTGCATAATATTAATAGATAAAAATCAACACACTGACTTACCCGAATTAGAAAATCTTTTCGAAGGTAAAAAAAGTCACCAACAGAAATTCCCATTTTGGCCATTCCGAATCTTTTCATGAAACAATCGATCTTCAAATATAAAATCAAAATTAGTGAGTTAAGGTCATAATTAAATAACAACACTCCATTTATAATTCACCTTATACTTGAATTATACTTGAATTCAACTGGCAGGTTGTTTGAAGAGAATATTTGTATGGAAACGAAGTTATCGTAGATCTAAAATACAGAAAAATTATTTAATAGAGAGGTTGCGGCCGACGTTTTCAACGCAAAAACATGTACGTCGGACATTCAGCGCCGCTTTCCTAAAGGCCTAGAAGTTTGGCAGTGGTGTTTAGGACATCGAGCATGATTCCACTGACTATCCAAACACCATTGTCAAACTTCTAGGCTTACAGGAATGCGGCGCTGAACGTCCGAGGTACACGTTTTTCCGATGAAAACGTCGGCCGCAACCTCTCTATTATCCTTGAAAAAATTCACATTTGCCGAGGATAAATTTCAGTTTTTTTATTAGCATAATTATCATAATTTATGGACTCAAGATGAAGAGATGCATCAAATTATTCATAGCGTGTTTTGATCTATCAATAAGCATATTTTCAGTTTATTCAGATTATTTTCTATTACTAAACAATTATTTTCAATTATTAATATAAAACAGATAAAGATTTCTATTATCTAATGATTACGAAGAAATAAAACAAATGAAAATACTGCATAATCACCATAAAATAAATAAGAATTTTTCCACTTTTTGTTATAGCCCAAGGCTGATATTATAAATTGACCCGACAACATTAAACTTTTAACCTTCTGAATAATTCTATTTAGGTTGGTTGGTTGGTTAGTTAGTGTTTTTTGGCTCAAGGGCCAAATAGGCCAAGTTGCGCCACGCCAATTCTATTTAGATCTTCAATAATATATATATAATTACATTTATATTTATATAGATATTATAAGATATTTATATTATCTATGTAAATATGAATTATATATATATATAAATTAAATAGATAATTCTATGATCCTTTGGTTAACGATTCTGTTGAGAGCAAGACTATCAAGTTATACATAAACGAATAGCCCGGAAAATCCGCTTATAAGTACTGTTTAAATGTCTAGTAAATGTATTGTACATTAAATATTTGTTATAAAATACTATTATAACTGGAAAATAATTTTTAATTTTAATAATTTAGTAATCAGCGCTTGCTGTTTGGATTGATGAGGGGCTAAGAGTCCAATATTAATAAAGGTGCTATTGAATCGAATAACTTATTTTGTATCACAGTAGAAAATGATCGCAATCCATTAACCTATTTTCATCACTTGAAAAGTCTGATAAGTCTGTCCAATTAGTCAGCCCCGGGCTACATCAAGAAGCATTAATTTAGACAAGAAGCAAGAATATTTACAAGTCTTTTTCCAATTAAAATTAACTGAAAATATTTCTATCAATTAAAATGCTAATCTATCATTCGTTTTGATATTTCGTCCACGTGTGTTACCTGAATTTATCACTTTGACATCCGTGCTAAATTCATATACCAATAAATCTTTATAAGAAAAAAGTGCTTAGAAAAATGGATCGTGAACTATTTGCGTACTATACGCTATACTTGTAATCAAGATGGTAACTAGATGATCTGATTACTGCTGTAAATCTGATTCTATCATTCTCTACCAACTGTAAATCATATTATTCCATAAATACCGAATTCCACAGCTTCCATTAATAGCTCTTTTCAGTAATTTTATTATCGTTTGCTATTGGTAACTAACCGGCTACGATAGGTTAATGGATTGCGATCATTTTCTACTGTGATACAAAATAAGTTATTCGATTCAATAGCACCTTTATTTCGCTAAATGTTTACAATGTTCATGATCTTAACGGGTAATACTGATAACAATAAAACGATGTTCTAGTGAGAGTTAAATTTTCAATATATATAGGCCTATATTGACATAATATCATAACGATAATATAAGTTAGCATAATAGCTTAATTATTATGCACAGTTCGAAGTAATGAAATGTCACGTTTAAAGAAAAGATACAGAACAGTTAATACTATAATTAAAAAGTAATGATAAAAACAGAGCCAAATAAAAGGGAAAATGTTGACATAATTTTTCAAATAAATTCATTCGAATAAAATAATTTCTTATCAGCAATAATGCTTATATGAGATATAAGCACTTAAATATATTAAATATTTTATATCACGAATTAATATTTTAAATTAAGTTTATACATTTCAGAGTTAACTTCAAAACGTATAAAAATCATCGAGAACAAATAAATTTTTACGTCGACTAAATAAACATTTATCATTATTGTGAATGGTATTGTTATGATTATCATCTTTTGGATGAAGATGAATAGGCTGTTCAAATGTTTGATTAAGGAAAAAAATTAAGTCCGCCTTTATAGCTCGTGTAACCGCTCGAATGTATTGTAAATAAAACATTAATCCACTCCATCATATACTCCTCATAAAATTTTTGTTTTATATAAAATTATATGTAAATCGATTCAGGAGGAAATCTAATTAATATTCTTCGGAAATATTAATTACTCGAAGCCATTTAATTGAAATTCTTTGGCTAATCGAAAGTTTTATCAAATTTATCTAAAGGCAAATTTTGATGAAAACTCGATGGATAAATTTTAATATGTTTTATTACTAGAACTATACTTATACCCCGTATAAATGTAAAACATATAATTATGATCAATGAAATTAAAGACTCATCCCGTCTTTAATGTTCTTCAGATATTTTATAAGTTAACAAAAATGCTATTGTAAACTTAATATAATATATTAGAATGAAATAAGTTTAAGTATACCAATGTTTGAAATAACTAAAACATCACAGATTTATTCTAATGCCTTACTTGAAAATAGGTTTAACACTATATAAGAATACTGTATTACAAAAAAGTTCGAAGAGAAGTCAAGTGTATATATACTGGAGAAGTAAAACATTAGCAACAGATTTATAAAGTTGAAATGTTACATATATGTGCAATTAGAAAGAATTACTTGCGATGTAATGTCTGACATCATCAGGGCAACTATGTGATTGACTATAATTTCAGCATAAGATGATTACAGAAATTACAAGAGCAGAAATTGGTCTCTTGAAAATAGAAACTATACATCCTGCTTTCAAAGTGCAATATCAAGGTTGTTTAACGTCTAGGTGAACACAAGGCAAATCACCAGCCAGAGTAAAGGGGAGACAACACAAGATTATTTTAAAGGTTAGAGACGGATGTGTCAGTTTATAACAACAAAAAGCCACACTGACATAGTTGATTCTAAACAAGTATTAGAGCATACATTTAAGTAATAATGCAACAGACATTATTTCGATAGCAAATGCCTCTTGAGCACTCTCAAGAGACTGGGACACAAGACATGTCTTTATTGTAACGACCGCGAGCATATGGAAAAGATCATCTGAACCAGTGAATCGGGATTCCAGCTTCACGCAAAAGACCAAATTAGTTTACGGCTTATACAAAATGAAGTATTAATAACTAGATTTATCGTAGCATAACACAGGCAAATGGAAATGTCATGATTTGAAATGCTAGGAAAAAGCATCTGAACAGTGAAGGATATCGCAACCTCCTGAGCTGTCAAATTTACATGTTCTCGATTAAATAACTGCACTCTTGTTCGAATTGCATATCCTGATTATTGTGCTAAAAAGTAAGATGTCTTTGAATGTACTATGTCATTGGTTCAAAATGTTGTCAAATTGACTGGAGAAAGACGATAGTAAATTTTTTCACCTGTGGCCGCCCATCATCCTTGACATAAATCCTATGGAGCACGTTTGAGATGTGTTGGAACGAAAGTTTCGATATACAGTACAAATGGCAGATTTATTAACCTAGAGTTGCCATACTTGAACAGATACTTTGCCATTTTGTCAACTAAGTTCTTTGTAATGTGTACATAAACTTTTAGCTTTTACTTGCAAGAAGTCATAATTATTATAAATGAACGTTGCTTCTTATTATAGAGGCCATACCGAGTGATGGTAGTTATAGTACCCTATTCAACGCCATTTAGAATGCAACTAAATCTGATGTTGTATGTTCTTTGGAACTTAGAACATCATTGCTATTGATAATAAGTTGCTATTGAGAACAAATCATGCAGGAACACTTCTTTTGATGAAAAAAGTATATTTATTTTCTATGATTTACAATTTTCCGTTGAAAATCATAAAAAATAAATCAAAATTTTTTCTATCATAAGGAGTGTTCCTGTATGATTTATTCTCAATAGGAGTGTTCCTGTATGATTTATTCTCAATAGCAACTTTATGCTAAATTCCCCAAAGAACATATAACTGATTGAGAGAATAGCGAGCAATCAAGTACTAAATCTGATGTGGTGACTTTTCAGAATAAGCGGGAAACATTTCTGTAAAAATATTTGTACCAAAACTTCACCACTATGGCACTTTTGGCACGATAAGCAATATAAAAGATACTTACTCTACAGTATACAGATATCTTAGTGATGTAGTGGATACTTCTTAAAATTATAAAGGTGCAAAAAAAGCGATGAACAGTGTTCAAGGGCCAACCAACCATAATTGATCCTGTGATGCTTCTCGCAAGGCTGCCAAATTTACAACATGTTCTCGATAAGCCACTGTTTTTAAGTGTCTCTACAACTAAAAATCACACGGATTAAAATCCGGAGAACATGATAGTGGTAGTAAGTCAAGGCGTACGACTAATTACTGTTATTAGTGTAATGTCTCAGAAAATGCTGTACATAACGTCCATTATATCTTGCATGAAAGTGATTGACTCAAGGTATTATCGATGTTATAATTGGAGTACGATAAAAGTGTTCACCATCTAACTATCTCTGGGCCGTCGAAGAGCATATCATAGGTACTGTACATTGAGACTAACTCCTTCGAAAAAAAAAATAGTCCAAGGCTAGACACGACTATGAATCCACATCAGACTAACTGTAGTCAAGTGCAGTGGCATCTGCTAGAAAAGATGAGAGTTTTCACGGCGCAAATGCAATAGTTTCACTGAGAAGAAAATGTGCTCCATCGTTTCACAGTTTGGCCATGACATCCAGCTGATTGCACTTCACATCCACTATGATTGATCTTTGCCATTCTGACAGGAAAATCAAAGCAAATAGGTCAGTCGAGTTTCCATGTCTGCAGCAAACTAGTACTAGTTGTGGCTGATCTTGTATAGATAATAATGCACCAAATTTCACAGTACCTTCTACGCTGTGTCATATGATACACCCAACTTCTATGACACTGCACATTCAACTGAAGCCTGCAACATTACTCATTGATTGTCCCACATCAGCTGTGGTAATATCGTCAATAAACTGTGAAATGACAGATTGACCGGTTTGAACTCACAGACTTCCAGTTTCCTTAAATCGAGCGATCATTCTCCTGAGAGATTATGGAGTTAATGGTCCTTAGCGTAAATGCTTACGACAGAGTGCATTCTCGAAGGGCAGCCGCAAGCATTCGCGTTGTTTCCATAAGTTTCAGAAAAAATGCGCATTTCCACATAGTGATGGCCATCATAGCTAATAGGTAATAAGAACGGCATTTAACAGTTACTTTTATACCCAAAACGTGGCAGTAACGCGTGTTCTTATGAAATAAAAACTTTTTTTGTTGTTTGCAGCACAAAAAGAACAGTGGCGAGTTTTGGTATTAATGTTTTTACAGAAGTATCTTTCGCATGTCGAGATGTCATCACACCAGATTTGGTTGCATTTAGACTGCTAAATCTCTCTCCAACAACAGTGTCACCCAAAGGCTCTATCTCCATAAAAAATTGAAAATCAAGTTCTGCACTTGTCATCGCATCTAATTAGTATAATTTATCGGTATCGTCCAATATCTAGCATGAAAACGTTCTGAAATTATTACAGAACATTAGGCATGATAACTTGATTGTTGAATAACGTGCTTTTTAAGATAACCCAGTATGTCATATCGATCTATACTTATACAAAACTTACAATGTTAAAATTAGCAAATAAAGGCTTCATCCAAACGCAGTTGCCGAATACAATAAAATTTAACAAATAATAATTTTAAACATGCTAAAATCAGTATATAGATAATTGTCCATTATTGTTGTATGATAAAACATAATTCAGGAATAGGGATTATGATTTTGAAAATTTATTCATTCTGATGGAAAAAGACAATTTAAATATTTATAGAAAAGAATTCTGTTAAAATAAAGGTCTCTATTTGAAAGAACGAATAAAAGAAAGCATAATCATAATAATTCTAACCAGTGAAAGTTAATCGCGTTAATCAATCAATTAATCGAACTTAGGTTCGATTGACTGATTGAGTAATGAGAACTATAAGCACATTGTAGGGTGTAAGGCCGAGACTCCACTAGCGTTAAAACTCTGTCCGTAAATACTTGTAATCACGTGACCTACTTGAATTGCAGGTAGGTCCGGCTACACTAGCGAAGTTTTTACTTCGACGGTACTATCGAAGTTACTTTTTTAAAAACTATTTCTTAAAGGCTGTTATACACGTTACGGAAATCCTCAAAGGATGTACTTAACAGACGAAAAAAATCGGATATAACTGGCTGGATCGAACATAGTAATTTACAAAACTTATTAAAATATTTCCCAACGTATAAAAAATTATTTTTATTTAAAGATGGATAGATAGAAAAAAAATCACGATTAATCCTCAAAGGATTTCCGTATCGTGTATAACAGCCTTTAATAAGAGGGCTTCTTTTAGCAAGCTCATTATAGGTTCAGCCAGGCCCACAATGGGGCGGCCAGTTGGTAAGGAACGGGGCCCGACATATCCGGATGGACCACCCCCAAAAAATTCCTGGGGATTTTTTTGATCCGTCCGGATTCGATCCCGGGTACCCCAGACGGTAGGTTGCCACCGTGATCGTTCGGCCATCCGGTTGTCAGAATAATGTAGGTACGAAAAAGTGACTCTGAGTTGGACTCAGTACGTTTCTGTTCGATTTAGTGATGGATGTATTGGTGGAAGATGTAAAGAGCAAAGCACAACAGAGTATGCTGTTTTCGGAGTATGCTGACATTGTGCTATGCGAAGCATCCAGAGATAAGGTATAATAATTGAGAAAAGCGCTAGAAGAGAAAGGCATGATCAGCAGTGCAAAGGCAGTATGCATGACATCTGGTGGAGGGGATGAGAGCTATATACATCTCCATGGTAAAAAGTTAATCGTATCTGCCAAATTTAAATATCTTGGATTACATGTAGCAAGTGATGGAGGAATGAGTGCCGAAATCCAGTATAGTGGATGGCTGAACTGGAGAAAATGAGTTTGATAAGAAAATAAGCTGCAAAATGAAAGGAAGATTATATAAAACCGTGGTAAGACCTGCAATAATGTACAGACGGGGTGCTGAGACGGGGCAATTACAAGAGTCCAGAAAAAAAGTAGGAGACAGAGATGAGAATGCTGAAATGGAAGTGTGGTGTGACAAGACAGAATTAGGAATGATTACATAAGAACAGTCAAAGAGGGTCCTATAAGTAAGATGGTGCAGGAAAGTAGATTAAGATAGTTTGGACATGTGGAGAGAAGTGAGAACTATATTGCAAAGAGGATTGGAAAGTTAGAAGTGATAGAGAGGAGGAAACTGGGAAGACCGAAGCTGAGATGGAGAGAGAGGACGTCCTGGATACAGAAGTGGAAAAAACAGATTACAGATAGGAATGACTACCTCATATAAATACGAGAAAAAAGCAAAGATTATTTTTTAACGAATTAATTTTTATTCTTGTATGTTGGAATAAAGTTACCGAATGTCCCGAATTAGGCGGGATTTGGACTGTGTCATAATTATATTTAAAAATATCTAATATTAATTTCATGAATTATAAGTTAAAGATGAATTGCAAACAAGTTATTAAATTTTAATATCCAATTTATAGAAACAGCACCCCAATTGACGATTTACTGTTAAATATGGCAACTGTCTTTCGTGTAAGAATTGCGTTCTTGCTGATCAGTTATAAAAGGGAGTATATGGTTTTTTGCTAATCTGAGTTTAAAAAAAGGCGGTTTCTGCTAAGAAAGTTACAGTCGGAGTCATAACTAACTGTTCATCGTTGCTATTGCTGGCGGTTGTCATTTAGTAAACAAGAGTGTATGGATAAACAAAACATTCACTTATTTGTTCGTAACATCTGCCATTGATGATGTCAGAGAACTAGAAAACCGACGATCGTCAGTCAAGATCGATCATGTAATTTTTCTGACGTCACGTCAAAGCATCCGGTCTAACATCTCATTTTTTACTTTTTAAATTTCAGAAAATGGTCACCTTAGTTTTGAGTATCCAATTATTTTCTATTATTTTAAATTCTTTTTTTCTTATCATCAATATAAGCCAATGTGCGTAAAACTAATTATTGTATTCTTAATCCATACGTTAATTTTAACACTTCATTATTGTTGTTATTTTATTAATGCTGATCAGATTATCCAACGTTTTGAAATGTAAATTAAGGAACATTTACTACACGATAATAAAATCTGTTATAAATAAATATATATATATCCTATATTTAATTGCTGAAATAAAATATAAAAATAACTAACATTATTTATATTCGCCATGTTTGAATTAAAATACTCGTATTTTTATGGAATAATATCCCATATAATTACTATTATTATTTTAATACATTTCTTATTGTCGATTAATATTCATTACGTTTCTATTAAACTTATTCTGTAATTTTTCTATTCATACATGAATATCAGATATAAAACAATAGTAGTTTCAATTCTAAAGAATATGAGAAAAAATCCTATGTAAATTACAGTAGTAAGTTTAAAGTGTAAGTTATATCACAATCCTGTATTTTAAATATTTTAAAAAATTATATTTTTTTCATAAAATTTTTTACAATAAGTGAATAACAGACATCTCTAACATATTCATTATAATTTCTGAAATTTAATAAAAGATACATAATTAAAACTTCAAATTTAAGCTTGCATTTACAAATCAGAATTAACAAATGGTGAATAAATTACAATACAAATAATCTGAAAGGAATATTAATTATTTTATGTTTTCTTTCTTGATATTTCGGATTAAACGAATTCAAAACGAACATTATTTTTTCTACTGTGAATTTAGTTGCTCTATTTGATGCTAGAGTTTCTGAAATAAAATCACCAAAAGCAACATCGCATCTTTTTCTGTTTCAAAAATAAATACTCTTTACGTGACTTAAAAACGCTCTTAGAAAAATTAAAATTTGGATTTCTTTAAAAAAATTTTATTTTTTACTTGAGGCAAATTTATTCCGTTTTTAACGGAAATTTATTCCAAATTTGATTTTAAATTATATCAATATTAATTTTTCAAAACTAATATTTTAAAATCAAACATCATATTAAAAATGCATCACAAAACACTAATATTAAGTAATTACATTCATAAAAAAACTACAGTAATAATAAAAAGTAATAAAATTATAAATTTTTGTATCTCAATTTTTTTAGACAGTAATATTGCTTATAAAATTCAGAGTAAATCCGTATTTAGTTTTGTATATTCATAATACAAATTAACATAATCTGAAATATTTTTCTGGTAACATAAAAAACTGACTTAAATTAATTTAAAATAAATTCAATGATTAGTGTATAATAAAATATTTATTGACTGAAAATTAAAGAAATAAAAAGGTTATAAGAAAAACTGTTACATAAATTTTGTATTTTACTTAGAATTTGATATTAATAAAAAATAATAAAAATAGAAATATTTTTATTCTTAACATTACTTTATTTTTCTCAATTGCTTATGTTATATTTACAATATGAAAGATTAGTAATATCATAAACAATAATTAAGTTACAAAAGACTTATTGTTGTTATTCACTTTACAACATACTATAATGTTTTATTATGAGGATTATTCATTATTAATTTACAGTAATAATTATCTTTTATTTATATAACTCTTATATAATCTTTCAAGAAAGCTAAAGTATTATAATTTTATCTCTTAAATTTTAACTAAATAGGAATAATTCTTTTAAAAAGTTCTAATTATCTAAGAATTATTTTAATTTATGAATAATGAATTATAAATTTTATTTTACAATAAATATCAACAATCCAGAGAGAATCCACACAAAACAGTTGCCAAGAATTTAAGATCTCATCTCAGACTTGACACATGTTTTAAAAGCATCCCAGCCTTCATTCTTGATCAAATGTGACTATAAAAAAAATAATAATTTTTTTATAAAATGCATTTTGTAGTAAAATCATAAAAGTGCATTTATCATTACTCTTTTAGCATGCCAATAATAATTTGAAATATGGGTTCATTTTTATATTTTTAAAAGTATTTGAATTACAAGATTCTTAATTGAGATTTACTAAATCATTTATGCAATTTTATTACATAAATTCTAGTGAGATATGATTGATTTCAGAACCCATATGTCTGAGTGCATAATTTATTTTTACCTCTATAAACAAATTATTAATTCTTGTGATAAAAATATTTAAATTCCTTAAACTACAGTGCAAGATTATATTGTAAGGAAAATGACATGCGTGAAAATTATTCAGGATTTATTCAGGGACTGTAGTTGGGTATAAGGAGATATTTGGAATATTAGCATTATTTCTTATACATGCCCCAGACACAACATATAAACCTATTTATAATGGGATAATGTAAAGTGGGTATTATAAAGGCATGCAGAATGATGGTAGTAAACTCACCCCTGAACCATTAGTCTTCCTTTGGACAGGACGCTTTACAATAGGTAGACAACACATAATTCATACAAACAATTATCACCACAAAGGAAAATATTTACAAAAAAGAATAACAATAGTATTTCTCAAGCCTTGTCTTAACTCCATTTTAAAAATTAAAATACATCCTTATTCTTCATTTTTTATTATTATACATTTATTTTATTTTGGTAATTTTGATACATACATATATATATATATATATAATAATAATAATAATAATAATAATCGTTCATTTAATATTATTAATCTAAACAGTTTAAGATATATGAATTGCATTTCATAAAAAGCATAAAAATTATGACCAAAATTTTCTAAGAAAAATTTTTATGTATTATTAATGAAAATTGAAAAATTAAGGATATACTGTATTTATAATATCTTTTTTTAAATTTATACATAATAAAATCTGCTTGAGATAACCACTGATTAATATATATATTAATTTAAATACTCTCTTTAAAAATTCTTTTTTTTTTTTTTTGTTATATTTTTATGAAAAATCTAAATGATATAGGTTAATTTCTACTAAGCATAAAATAATATTAATCAGATAAAATTTTATTCAAATAAATTTTGCTACATATTGTAAATAATGAATAAAAATAAAATATGATGACATCTTAACTGCTAATCTCAAAATTTTATTTTTAAAAGCTTTAAACATTTAAAAAATTAAAATGGAATATATATACAGAGGTAGGCAAAAGTAGATTTACAGATGTATGTGAAACATGAAATTTATTCTTGAATTATTATTTATTTATTAATTATTGTATTATTTATTTGTAATATTGTTATTATTTTGTCGACTGCAAGACTATGAAAATGTATAAATAATGGTGGCAAGTAATGAGCACTTACAAGATTGTACCTAATTGCACTGTCATTGTGACATTCTTTTCAGTTAAAGCTATTATAATAATCATAACCTGCATATCTTTTTCCATATGAATAACTGTAAACCTACTTTTGCTCACCTTTGTATATTGTTAATTTTTTTAATTTCCAATTTTACTTTATATTTTCATTCGTTTTAATTTTTTAAATAGCATTGGATTTATAAATTAACTAATGGATAATGAGATTTATTTTTATGTAATATTTGAAAATAAATAAATTTTTATAAATGTACTGTGTATGTTTATATAAAGTCACAGTTACTTCTGCCATTTACCCGTGTTTTGCTGAATTTCTTCACTTTGACATTAAGAGCACTGGGCAGAAAATGTTATTGTTGTTAAGTTATGGCAATGCAACACTTGGGCAATCTGCATAGGGGGGATGCCTTCCGGAAGTCTTTTTAAGGGAAACTGGCCCCTATTTAGGCGTTACAGACGTGGAGAAAACCTGGAAAACTCCATGTGGCCAGCCCATCCGAGCGAGGCGTAAACCCGCGACCAAACTCCCAGTGTTCAGGGTACGAAGACCGCTTGGCCACTGGTGGGCCTCTGGGCAGAAAACACAGTGTGTCAACATTGACCTTTGGTCATCCCAATGCTTTATTTTAATTAGAAATATCCAGTAAACAATTTGAATAGTATGCTTTACAGATATTGTAAGTTCCTAAGATCTATTTCTCTTATAATATTTTAAATATTCTTCATCTGATTACTTTCCTACACTTAAAAATTTTTAGTTGTGACAACATAACTGTCATTGGTAATTCCTTTAACTAAGAAGCAAACTTTACATTTTTAAACATGTTTAATCAAATTAATTTCTATTCATGATAAGACTTATTTACTATTACTGGACTGAAATAAAATTATTACAGTTGAAAATTAAATTTCCAATGGAAGTTTATTTTAAAATAAAACAATTTTATTGATAACTTAGATTCAATTTCAAGTATTGTATTTTGTGTTATATATCACACGTGGTGTTTAATTAAAAGTGTTTCATGCAATGTTATTATCAAATATGATATTTCAGATTATTCATACTGAAATCAATTTTAATTATATTGAAGATTTTATTATCTTAATTTGAATTTAGCATTAAGAATTAAATTTTAGCAGTGGCGTGCCGTCATTGGAAGCGGTGGAAGCACCACTTCCCTTGTTTTTCTAAAAAATAAATACAAATTAATTTTAATTATATGAAAATAATTGCACAATATTTTATTATAACCGCATTATGTATCTTATTACAAATTTCTATACTACACGTGAAAAAAAAAATAAGATTGCTATTGTATATTCGAATATAAGTGGCGGAGTGGAAGCACTGTATTGTCAGCTTCCAAACAGCCAGATTCGTGCATGAGCTTTACAGAGCATCAACCTCACCTGGTTTAGCTGGTGGAAGCCTAGGACCTCGAGTGGATGTTACATGTATACCGCATCCAATTCTATCCAGGACCGGTTCTGGGCTGTTAGCCGCCTGCCCGCTAGATATTTGGCCGCCTTCGCCCGATTATGTGAATCATGAGTAGATTTATAACTTAACCCAACCAATAAGAATTTACTGGTATGTTTTTATAATAGTTCTGTATAGTTGACAGAAGTTAAAAAAATCCATTAAAATATTTGATATTTTTATTCTGTCTCCCATCTTGTATTACTTACGAATTTCAATGTTAAACCAGTGATATTAAAAAAGTGTGTACAATTCTTGTACAATGTTAAAAAATTAACTGTTACTTTGGTAGCATCATTTAAAACTAAATTTTATGAATGAGAGAGATGCACGAGGTACAGAAAAAGCTCTAGAATTTCTTTTCCTTAAATTTGCTATTTATATATCCGTTGTCAGAAAAATTTGTCTTTCCACTTTTTTCCAGAGACTACAAATATTCGAGTACAAAGTAACCGGTTTCAACTTATTTCTACTTAAGAAGTAGTTAAATAATCAAGAGATTAGGGAATTAGGGACATAAATAAAACCCTGCTGAAAGAGCCAAAATATTACTTAAAAGCTTAACTGATCCAATCTCTAGCCGAGTAGAGCGGGAACTGATTTCTTCGTAATATTAGACGTAATATAAACAAAAATTTTTCCAGTTCAACAAGAGTGACCGAAAAGTTGTAAAATTTGGAAATTTCCGTGGACACCTGGTCCTAAAACGAATTAGTTAGAAAATAAATGACTATTATGTTTAACAAATTTAGATTTTTACAGCTATGGTGAGAAACATTTAAAATTTACAACAACCCTGTCGCGTCCTTTGAGATGTACTAGTGATGCGACAAAAGAGGCATTTGACGTTAACCGGTATGGGCACCCTCAGGATTTGGCAGCCTGTGTGCATGCACGCACTGCACACCTAGCAGGACTGTTTCTCCACCCGTAGAGAGCTATTTGACTAAGTGGTTAAGATTTAAAAAGTATAGAAGATTTTATGTTATTTTTATGTACAGTACGTTTCTTTACAAACCTATATTTAATTATAATATTCTTTAAAAGTATATTCATACAATTTAAGAATATTTTGTACTAGGTATGTATATCCACCACACATTTTATTTCACCAAGTAAGTTTTTATAATTTTATTTCTAATTTTAGCCCTTATATTGTGGCTAGCAATTCAGAATGTAATTGTGATATTGAAAATTTGTTGAAAAAAAGTTTTGGCTCAAGATCATATGATGAAAAAGAAAACATTATTAAAAGAGAAAGGCCAATGCCTAAGTTAGATATAAACACTTCAATAAAAAAATTTTTCCGACATTTTCACGATAAAATGGCTTTGTGGATGCATAAAAATGCAAAAATTGTTTTGTTGGCTTACCTACTATTTTCAAATGAAATTAGTGTGTGGAATAAAAATGGCTTTGACAATTTAGCTGGCAAAAGACACAAAAAATTGTCGATTCTTTCATATTTGAAGCAATTTGGAAATCAAAGCGGAATAGAATTTAACATTAGTAAATAATATAAAATAAATGTTGAAAATTATAACGAGATAGTTATGGCAAATAGATATATTTAAATTAATAGATGTTATATGTTTTTATCAAAGCAAGAATTGGCATTTAGAGGGCATAGGGAATCTATTGAATCTAATAACAGAGGTAATTATATTGAACTTGTTTATTTATTAAACATGTCAGATAAATAATCTACTAAAAATACATTTAAAGAATTAACTGATTGCCCCTGGAAGTCGGCTTCTTACAGAAACACAGCTTTCCTATCAACAAATGTCACGGCATGCCACTGAATTTTAGGATTAAAGAAAAATTTATATTGTAAGATAAATACTACAAAATCTGAATTGAATATGTTCAATATATATGAAATGTATAAACTCTGTTAATATGTTATAATCTCAATCATAACAGCAATCAAAAACAATTAGAAGAAAAATTTTGTAAAATAATTATGTAAATTTGCAAATATATTTTCAATTATATTATTGATTTTGCCAAAATTATCAGGCTACTATTGACCAATAATTTCAGTGAAGATTTTTTGTCTTTAACCAATTAAAATTGGAGTATGAGTTGTTGTTTATATATAAAAATGCACAAAAATACAAAAACTGATTCTGAATAGATCTGACATAACAAACTTATTTGTTATTTTTTACATTGAATACAATTATTGATATATATTAGTAAGTCAAGTTTGATGGATGAATTCTCCTATATTAACTTCCTCAAAAGTTTCTTGTTATAAAATCATCTTCAGCAAAACTTTCCAAAAACAAAATTTTTGATTTGCAAAACTATTATTAAACTAATAAATATAGGAGTAACCTATATAGAAATGTGACACTAAATTCAATAAAATAATTAAAAATATATATAATTATTTAATGAATTTGAATAATATTACATAATAAATTTAACATTTGTTGATTTATTATGGTAATCACAATATTTTGTTAGTCATTTAAGAAATATTTGCTAAACCAAACAAATATGTAAATACTGGAGAATTGGATTTTAGTTAATTAATATTTTGCTAGTTCACAAAACAAGCTATCTAAAAATAATTGAACAATAACTGATTAGCTATACAAACTGTCTAAATCCAATGCTAATAAGAAAGTATATTTGTAATTGAATTAAATTTTTAAATTTAAGCTTTTTTAATTTGAATGATTAATATTTAAATTAAAAGAAATAAAACATTATTCATATTTTACTTCAATTCATTATTACAATTTAATAATA
>NW_019384444.1:643687-749061 GCF_000671375.1 Centruroides sculpturatus | reverse complement strand
GAGTGCATATGAATTAGAATTAGATAAAATTAATATTTATATTGTCTAAATGTTCACATAAAATTCTTCATATTCATAAAGAAACAATGTAAAAATTTTAATGTCAAGACAATCAAACCTATTACTAAGAAGAAGGAAAGCTGCATATGTATAAATAAATCTATAATTAAAACATTTTAAATAAATATTTATAATGCAAATTTTTAAGTTTAAAAGAAATTCACATTCAAGATTACTTTCAATTTTTAAATATTGATAAAATATTTTCATTATTTAATTAGAGAAACAAAAGGTTATATACGTGTATACTTCCTAAAGTTATTATTATTAATTATCCATATAAATCTAATAAAAAATTTCAATTCATACTATTTTTTACATTAAAATATAAAATCTATTTTGTATATATTTATTAAATAAAGCAATACAAATAATACAGCGAAACAACTTTAATACAATGAAGCATAAAAATAGAAAGAGAATATTTGTGCATGGAATTATTAGACAAGGAAAGGAATGAAAAGGAATTGGTGCAGATAGAAAAATATATAAATTATCATTAGTTAGCACAACATTTGAGAATTCTTTTTAAATATTATAAATATTTATATTATATAAAACTATATTAATAATATAAAATTTATTCTTTCAAATAACATGTAAAAAGAAGAATCAAAAACAGATTCAAGTATGATCATTTACTGTAAAAAGTGACTAAAATATTAAAAATTTACAATGATAATTTAATATACAAAAACATAATTGGATCCCTGAACTGGTCTACAAATTTATAGAATACTATAAAAGTTGGCAATTACTGCTAAACTTTTATATGAGAAGACAGAGGTATTTTCAATATACTGTAACTCATTGGTATCACAGCTATATATATATTTAGTTTAACATGATTTATGATGTATCTTCTTGTGACCTTTCTAATATTATTGATTTGTTCTGGTATAAAACTTAATCCCAGTTCATCATCAAAAATCTCCTCAACCTGTTAAAGATTTGGTATCTGATGAGAATATGCAAAAGGGGGGCAATGTAAACTTTCAATGTATTGTAACTTCTCAGAAAAAACAAATCATCTGCAGATGAATTTAGAATTAACAAAAACAGATTTTTGTTTCTTCTCAGTTTACAAAACTTCAAGAAGATGACAATAAAATAATTGACGTCTAAATCTCTGATTTATATACAGTCATACCCCGAACTTACGCGATACGTGGGACCGAGCGGTAATTGCGTAAGTCAGGGTATAATTTCGCATATAAATACATACAAATAATTTTTAATTGGGGCTGGAGACTACAGAAAACAATAATTTAGAAAAAAATGTTTAATAAAATCTTAGATAATACATATGTATAACATATTATATTATTATACAATTTTTCACAATTACTTGATTATCACACCATAATTTTAACATTGTTTCCATCTCAGCGATAATACCGTAACGTTTACCAATGATGCTTGAATTTAAAGATTAAGCATTTTTTACAGCTTCGAGAATTTTTTCTTTACCTTTTATAATTGTTCTGATCGTCGATTCCGGTAGATCAAACTTCTTTGCCAATTCACAAATTTTCATTTTTGTACCGAAGTCTTTAATAATGTTAACTTTACATTCCAAAGATAAAGTTTTTCTTTTCTTGTTTGATGCAGAAGAATCAGTTCTACTTCATTTGGATGACATAGTAGAGTGTTAAGATTAATCATATTTGTTATTGTAAACCACGCTTAAGTTAGGCGCCATCTATTCATTTCTTTTGTATGTCCGATGATCAAAAGACTGCTTGGGATCGAGTCTATTTATAATTTGAAAGGTAATCTTGTCAGTTGTATATACAAAAGATAAATTGTTTACAAAATGAGTCTTTGTTTATTATCTGATAAATGTATACTTTTTTCGTCAATTGTTCACGATTGCAGATGCCTTTTGTGTAAAATCCAAGTCGGATGTATGTAAGCTAATAAATGTTCTCGTTAATCTTATCTCACCTTTTGGTTCATTCACGGTTACAAGAAATCACCACACAGAGTCTCTCAAGTCTCCGTAGATATAACAAACAGAAATAAATTACACAAAATAAATTGTAGCTATGCGTTGATTCCGCGCAACACATCCGAACATGTAAGCTGAACAATAGTGTGAGGGGAGTGAATAATCAAGAGTTGCGTGGCACTCAAACAAAAGACGAATCGACGAGATTTGAAAATCGTGTAACTCCGGGTTCGCATAAGTCGAGGTAGCGTAAGTCGGGGTATTACTGTATATATATATTAGAGATGCAGTTGTTGTTTGCTAATTGTACTAAACAGCTCTTCCACTGATTAATTGTCAAGTTATGTTTAATTCTCTAATAATCAAAGTAATTGATAAATAATCATTTTATTGGAAAAATATAATTTAATAATTTTAAATTTAAAACAATAAACATTAAAAAAATAAATAATGTTTAAAGAAATGTTTACTTTATTAATAATGAACTAAGTTTAAACAAGAGTGCATATGAATTAGAATTAGATAGAATCCATTACTTTATAGTGGTCATGTGATATTGTATGTACTATTCAATTTTTCATTTGTTTCTATGAATCTTTTCTCGGTTAAAAACATATTATTTCAGTAAGAAATATGCTATCATTACCAAGAAGTTTTTAATGGAAATAAAACTATTGATAACTAACAAATATAAGGAAAAAATTATTAAAATTATAGTATATTCCTGCAAAACAAAAAACTTAACTCTGAAAAATAAAATTGAAATTCTAAACATTCTCAAATGAGAGCCACAGCAGATTTAGGATATTAGTCATGACTCTGGTAGAGAAATTCTGTTAATACAGAAATTAAATTAGTCATGACTCTGGTAGAGAAATTCTGTTAATACAGAAAATAAAAAAATTAAAGGTATACTTAATTGAATTTTTATTGAAGAGTATTCTAAATTTTTGATCAATAAAATTTTTTAAAACTGAATTCTGTTTTATCCTAAAAGTAAATACTATGTTGAATATAGATAATAAATAAATAATAGTCACTACTTTAACAAGTAAACATACAGGGTAAAATGTATGAAATATTAAGCAGAATAAATTCTTTATACAACTATTTGATTTTTTGTTTGATAGATACATGTAGAATAAAAAATTAAAAAGTCCTGGCTATGATAGACTTCATAGATATTATCAACTTTTGGAAGTTTCTGTTAAGCATTTATCTAAGTTTGGGTGTCCAAGTGATGGATTAATTTTGTTTGTTAAAATTTCTCATGCAAAATTATACTATCATTTTCCAATATGTATGTAATTATGGTTTTGATTTCCGATAAAATGAATTCTGGCTTAGAAAAATAAATTGTTGTTCTTTCATACTTTCCATCTGTTATAGAACTTGAATATAAAAGTTATTTTTTCTAAATAAATTGATTATAAATGTGAAATGAATCTTATGGTATTATCATTTGAATTGATGATTGTAATGCCAGAATTGATAATTTTCATAATAGAGAATATTATAAAAGGAATCAAAAAATTGTTGAAAAATCATGAGAAGATAGTAAATAAATAATAGAGATATATAAATTGTGGCATTAATTTGATTATAAATTTTTTGCTCTATATGAAGATGCAATACATACGTTCTGGCTATTTTTACCTTTATCTCTACTGACAATTCAATGACTGATTTGGATATTATCTCATATTTGTTGTTCAAACTTTGCTCTCAGCTTTACATCTTATCTAATGTGTATTCTAATCATTTTCAGTAGTAATGTTTTTTCATCTGGATTTATTAACTAAATTCAAATTACATAGATTAGAAAAGTAAGGCAATTCAAACTAAACAGCAATATAAAGAAGATCAAACTGAAGATCTGATATGTATATTAATTAACTAATTGACAAGATACTTTTGAAAATTATCTGCTTTTGTGTTCTTTAACAGTTAATAAAAAAATTTGAAAATTTCAGGGAGAAATGAATAATATAATCTGGCATACATCCACACATTGTAATATATAGAAAAAATATGTGAATAAATTTAAAAAAAAGCATAATCTTTGCTTGCCATGAAACAGATTGTTATAAACTTGCAATTCAAACGAAGGTAAACTTAAACAAATATAAAAATAAAGGCACATGGAACATATCTCTGACTACTTGAAAGTGAAAAAAATATATCAAAATGTATGTAACGTAAAAAAAAATATATTATTTAAAGCAATTAATTGTGCTTTTGTGTAAAACAACATCTTCAGCTCTTTTTAGTCAGTGTTAAATAGATATCATAGGTCTTCTAAGTTGACTTACGTATACATCCCTTTTGATAAATAATTAAATTATTTTAAATCAGGGAGGTTATTTGCCAGAAGTGACTTTATTAATGCTTATTTTCCAAGTAAAGATGATTTATTAAACAACAGAGTAATACTGAAGAATAATATTTATCATTATGCCAATTAAAATATAAAACAATCACCATCTGGAATTGATGGTATTCCTCTAGAATTTGTTAAATATGTACCCCCAGAAAACTAAGGTTACTTTTGTTAAACTCATTAAATATGATTTTCTGAGTGAAATTATTCCTGATTCTTGGAATACAATAATTTATAACATGGCATATAAAGAAAAAAGCTAATCCAGCCAACTATCACCTAATAGCTTCATTAGTGACAACCCAAGTTTTTCCAATCTGCTAAAAAATTGACTAATAAGTTAGTTAAGTAAAAGAAAATTACAAGTTATACAACAATTTGCTTTATTGTAAAGGGAAAGTTACAACAGCTGCTATATTTCTTTTAAATAATCTAATTCAGCTAACTTTGTCCAGGAAGAATTACTGTTCATTAATTTATCCATAGCTTTTTGATTTCATTTCTATCCAAAAATTTCTCTCTTATTTAATATAACTGGGACTTTCAGCAAAATCTGTTGATTGTTACAGTTATTATTTCATTACTTAGTATAGTAGCTTTGCAGCTGAAGACAGACTATCAAATATTTTTGTTTTGGACAGAGGCTTTCCACAAAAAATTTGTTGAGCCTATGTCTATTTTCCCTTTATATTTCAAACTTGCAATATCAATTGTTAACCTTTCAACAGTCGGGTATGATTCTAACCCCAGTAGCGGAGAAGAAACGTGGGAAATTTTTAAAGTATTTTTCCATGCGTTTTTTTTCTCATTACTGTTTCAGAAAAAGATTTTGTAAACAGTTATGTCTAGTAAAGAAAAGTCTTTTTTTATTGTTACATAATTTATTTTTTATGTAAATTTTTTTTTGCAGTAGTTTTAGGCNATACATAATATTTCAAGCCTTAAATATTAAAATATTTATACTTACTCTGAAACCACGATGTAATCTGTCACGCATAATTGCAATAAATTCCTTATAGGATAAATATCCATCACCATCTTCATCAAAAATCTCAAATACTGTATTTACAAGATTACTATCCAAACTATGCCCAGTACAAATTTTTACTGCTCTATGAAATTCTTCTAAAAATATAAATCAATAATTCAAGTTTCTAATTTTAAAATTACACTTTATTTTTGAATTGCATTCATTCAAAATACTATGAAACATGCACATAAAATACTGTAAAAACTATCATTATAACAAAATAAAAACAGTAGTCAATTTACATTCCACAAAGTTTTTCTCATAAAATCTGCTGAAGATATGAAAATTTCCAATGTAATTTTCTTTTCATTTAAAGTAAAATAGTAATACAGTAGAGCAATAATTATCCGACTCAATTGGGGACTGGGGTTGGTCGGATAATTGAAAAGTCGGATAACAGAAAAGTATGAAAACAAAAAATGAATGTGTTTTATCAAAATTACATCAATAAAGTATTAATAATCAATATTGATAAATCCAAGATAATTGTATTTGAAGAGGACAATTTTTATGACAACAAGATAAATGTTTATAAGTATATGCTTAAAGTAATAAACAATTGCTTCACTGAATAAATTATACAGAGGCAACCTTTGAACAATTAAAACTGATTTATAATAATTATAACAGAGATTCAAAAATAGTGAGTGAATTAGATATTGCATTCATTTACAGAAATTTTTAAAATTAACATTAGAGATGATAACTGATACCAATCTGATACTGATATAACAGCATATCAAAATGTTACTAATATTGAAATCAGTTTGTTTTACAAACCAATGGGCTACCTTTTTTTTTCTGATGGTCGCTATTAAAAAAGAGATCAGAGCATTGGTTCATTTTATAAACCAGCACCAGGACATCAGGATCATTTTAATATGCCAATATATATAGTATCAGATTGATATTTGTTACATCTCTAATAAATATAAATGTTAAAATTAAAAGTTCTGAAATTGAAGTTTCTTTTTGAAAACAAATACAAAAATTGAACCTTGAAGCAAGCTGAAAAACTCAGTTAAGATGATGATAAATAATCTTTTTATTTTTCTCAAATGTTGTTCTAATTTAGACATATTATATATAAAATTACATTATCAACACATGAATATATAAATATAAAAACAAAACTTTAATAAAAATAAACTATGAATTTTTATTAAGAAAGCAATATTTCAATAAATTTTTATAAAATTACTTTATTTCTAAACAATATTTTCATTATTTTTTTTTTATTAATGTAATACAGTATAAATAGAAAATTTTGACATTTAAACAATGATTATAATTAATATAAATATAGTAATTAAAATCATTAAAAAATTAACTTATTTAATCTATCATTTTAAATGATTAAATTAAAGTTAAAGCATTATCATTTAATTGTATTTAAATGAAAACACACATAAAGATATAAATATAACAAAAGAAAATGCAATTATTATTATTATTGAAAGCATATTCATATATAAAACATAGCAAAATTTGTAAAAATATTTTTGAATTTCTGATGAAAGCTGATTCTTTTATAAATGTAAATTTCTGAAAACATTAAGTATTCATAAATTTAGAAATAATTCCTTTCTAGCGTAATTAAATTTATATGAACAAAGATACTGTTTACAAGATTTATCAATAGAAATAATTCAAATATACAGAGAGAATATTAGTAATAATATCTAATTTTATATACAGTAATAGATACAGTATTAACATAAAATCTCTTAATTCTTTCTAGATTGTTTAAAAAATATTTAATTATCAATTAAACTTGTTAACAACTTAAAAATATTTAGTAATCTATATTAAAATATATTAATAAATATTCTATCTTAGAAAAATTGTATTTAAATAAAATTACTAAAATAATTGTTATAATATAATATTTAATTGATAAAGCATTTATATAAAGTAATCCAAAGTTTAAAATTCAACTTTATGAATTGATTTTGATATCAGCAGCAGCTGACTTCCTCAGAATAAACAAAAATTACTGTACAAAAATACTCAGAAAACTATTTATACCACTGAATAATTGAAATTGACATTAAATGTAACTGAGAAAATTTTTATTGCTGAGAAACAAACCTTTTTCTTGATTTTTGTAAGAGATAAACTGTGAAAAATCAGATAACTGTTAAGACTAATACAGTTGGATAGCTAAATGTGTAGCTTCAATAACATTTTGCTTTAGCCACCAGCTGGGATTTTTTTCCATATATCAAATCATGAAGTCNGCTATCGTGAACATTTGACGAAATAAAAGTGTACATTTATCAGAGAATAGACAAAGACTCAGTTTGTAAACAATTTACCTTTTGTATATACAACTGACACTCGATCCATAGTGGTCTTTCAATGACCGGACATAAAAAATGAACAGATGACACTTAACTTAAGCGTGGTTTACAAAACGAATATGATTAATCTTAACACAACCACTCATAATTAAAAAATTAAGCCTAGTTTAAATACTGGCTTCCCTTTCATGGTTGAGCCAGTGTAGCCAGCTAAAACACGTAAAAATTTAACAAAAATAATATTAAAGTAGCCAAGACATAGCCAATATATTGTAGCGCCACATCACTAGCGGACATTTGAATTTGCCGACTAGAATGCGGTCAGTTAACTGAGGTGACGGTTAATCGGGGGTCGGATAATCGATGCTCTACTGTAATACATAAGTGTATTAAACATTGCAATGCCTGATAGTAATTTGCTACTAGAGATAGACATTAGGTACCATCTCTTAACTAAATTAATAATTATAATTTTAATAATTTATTAAATAATTACTCAAGCTATAACTCTGCTAATTATTTAAATTAGCAGAGTTATAGTCTGATTGTTTAAGGCAATCATTTTGTTATGTAATAATACATTAAACAAAATGTTACTAATGATACAATAAAACATTTATCATTATTATTATATTGCACAAAAGTGCTTTGTTTTCACTTATCTTTTATAGTTTTAAATACAACAAATTATTACTTAAATAATAACTCATTCAAATAATAATTTGTGGAAAGTCATTAATTTATTATTTAAGAAGTAATGAAAATCAAAAAGCATTTCAATTTTTAAATTAAAAATTCAAAAATTACCTTGTGATATTGGCTGGTTTGCAAATGTGAACATCCTCATGGCAATTGCAAAATCATCCAAATTATTTAAAAATTGACAAAAAGCTTTAAACTGTTCAAATGTTATTCCCTAAATTAAAAGTATTTAAATTAAAACTTTTACTTTACATTTTTAATTAATCATATAGTTTAAATTATTACTACACTGATCCCCCATGTTTGTGAATAATTGGGACCAAGTAATCCTTCATAAACATGGAATTCTTGAACTTTGAGTTCTATTTTCAATGTTAAATTTGTAATTTGATTCAAGACTTTATTGGAATGAATTACAATATTGCTGTTTTAAAAACTTTTCAGAAAATAAATGCTTTTATTAAATAAACATACTGTGCAATGGCTTATAGTGCTGTAAAAGTCATTTTATTTAAGCCAAATGAAAAGAAATGAACCAAACAGTAACATAACTTATGACAGACATCATACAAATGAGTGAGTGCAGTAATCTTTTAGCATTGCACCTGCTCAAACATCCAGTTTGTGTAGGTACCAACTTCAGTTTACAATAGTATGTACTCTCCCATTTCCCAAAAAGTTGAAACTTCTCATAAAAGTTGAAACTTTGGTGTATAAATTTCCAATCATGAATGATCAAATTTCTGAACACTTATGTTCACAAACATCGAGGATGTAGTGTATATTTATTCAAATAAAATTAAAATATATATACATATCTATTACTTATAGCAGAAAATTAAAATAATTTTCCAAATGTTGTCATCTCAAAATATATCCTAATAATACAATTTATATTACAAGACAAATCATTCATTATTATTTTACTTATATTTGTGTGTGTTTTACAAAATTAATCATATTTTCTCCTCTGTAAAAATTATCTAAAGAAATAATTATCAATTTATAATACAGTTGATTCCATTTAATGGGACACATTGGGACTTATCCATTTTGGCCCAATTAAGCAGCTGTCCCAATTAAACAAACTAATAATAAATTCTAAAATAAAATATGTAATACATAGGTAAATAAATAAGCAGGTAAAAAATAATAATTAGGTATAGTACCTATTTTAATGATTTATTAAACCAAAATACAGAAAATTTTTGTACTATAAATTTGCCAGACTCATGATGATAGATAACTGATTCACATCATGTTAGTGTTGCCAAATATTAATAGAGACATACACAGGGGTTGACCATTCGATCTGTTCTTGATTGAGTGATTTTTCCTTTCTCTCTTTTTAGTTAGAACATGTTCTAACTAAAAAGGGAAAAAGGAAAGGGTTCATCCAAAAGTCACCTTATGGTCATCTTTTGAGCACAATTTCCTTTACTTGGATATGGACCACTTCAGTGAGAGCATCCATAAAATCCACCAGCTTCAGATGCTGTGAATTCTATGCATCTATTATTATGATTCTATATCCAATGTATGGCAGAAATTTCAATCAGAAAAGTTACAGAACAGCTCCCATGAGTGCTCTTCTGACAATCACTGGTCTCCCTCCAATAGACCTTCTCATCAAAGAGAAGATGTGGAGGTACTTTCTCCTCAATTCTGCAAACAACAACAATATCCACAATAATCTGAGGACTATACTTCCATCCAAGACTCTTCCTTTAAACATCAAAGAGCTTGACAACATAATCTCCATCAATGGTTTGGACAAGGCCAACAACCATTACCTTTTGCACCTGGCTATAATCATTACTGCCCAGTTCAACATGAACAAGGACAATATCCCCAACAATTTCAACATTTATATGGATGGTTCTAAGTCCAAGGAGGGTATGACTATATTGGCACCAACATCAGTTGGCTAAAAAGCAGGAGAATTATCATCATCACAGATAGTAAGGTGACTCTTCACCAGATCTGTAACAGGAACTTAAACCTCAAAATCATCAAGGACATCACCACCCTCTTAGTTAACCTGCAACAAAAGCTATCAATAAGTTTCTATTGAATAAAAGTGCAAATCAACTCACAAGGTTGGCTCCCAAAAGGCTCACCTCTCACTTATAACTCTCTGATCCCTACCTCTTGGATCACTAAACACTAAATCAATCAACAAACTGCCAAGGCATGGCAGGATGAGTGGGATACCAGTGAAACTGGTAAGCTCACTCGTCAGTTTCTCCCGAAGGTTACCTCCTCCTCCTCTCTCTGGCACCTGACCCCAACCTTCCACCTTACTCAGCTTATCACTGGACACGGGAACTTTAATGCATACCTGAGACAGTTCCTGGGTAGCAGTGATGGTAAATGCCTTCACTGTCCTCAGGAGGATGAAACTCCTATGCATGTCCTCTTCCATTGCCAGTGCTATGACAAACAGCACCTTGAACTAATGACCAGTGTCCTTAAAAATAATCATCCCTGGCCATGCCAGCCATTTCTTCTTCTAGAGAATAGACTGCTCTGAAAAATGTTTCTTCATCTCAACCATGGACAACTTTAAGAAGATCCATCATCCATCACAGAACAGCACAGAGTGATATTCATTTTAGTTCTGCAGATAACTCTGTCTTGCCGTATCCTCTCTGTAACACCACTTCTGTGGTGACCATTTAATTCAGGTATTAATTATAAAAGCACATTTCATTGTAAATAGCTACATTTAATTGTTCTCCTCTATGTGGGAAATTTTGTAATTTATATTTCTTTCCTACTAAACAGTACCCGGCATGGCACTTATGTATCTCACTTTCACTTCCTTCTTCATCTTTCTAGACTTCCTTTCCTCCCACCCTTCTCCTAACATCATTTCACCCACTATTTCTTCCTTACTTTAAGGCTATGCTATTGGTGCAGCCTGTTTACTTTTCCACCTGTACCTGTGATATGTCCCACTATGCTGACCCTCTCTGGAAAAGACCAAACTGTCCAAGTGAAAGACAAAATTGCTTTCTCTGCCAACCATTAGACCTACATGACATTAGTGTATGTAGTGTCAACATATTTTCGAAAGATCCCTAAAATATATCAAAAATTGCTAAATTCTTTTNAATTGTATTTAAATAAAATTACTAAAATAATTGTTATAATATAATATTTAATTGATAAAGCATTTATATAAAGTAATCCAAAGTTTAAAATTCAACTTTATGAATTGATTTTGATATCAGCAGCAGCTGACTTCCTCAGAATAAACAAAAATTACTGTACAAAAATACTCAGAAAACTATTTATACCACTGAATAATTGAAATTGACATTAAATGTAACTGAGAAAATTTTTATTGCTGAGAAACAAACCTTTTTCTTGATTTTTGTAAGAGATAAACTGTGAAAAATCAGATAACTGTTAAGACTAATACAGTTGGATAGCTAAATGTGTAGCTTCAATAACATTTTGCTTTAGCCACCAGCTGGGATTTTTTTCCATATATCAAATCATGAAGTCTGGTTACTAATATGTGACACATTTGTAATACAGAGTGAGTGAGAATGTCACAAAATCAGTTAGCAATACATCTGTGTTTATGATTTATATATCATTTAAAAATATACATAAATCATTTTTTTACAAACAATTCTCTGAACTCAGTAGTTAGGTATAAATTTTTCAAGATAAGAGAGATCAAATATTTTTAAAATTAAAATAGAATTAATAACAACATTAAAATGTATTTATGAACCATTAATAACAGAGATTTTAAGATAAGAATGTTTTGAAAATACTAAAGATCTAGTGAACTTCTTATTGCTTAAAGTAAGTAGATAGATAAGATGATTTCATCTGAGTTAATTGAACTGAGTTTGTAGTTTAAACTTCATACACTGAGTGTGGCTTTAACAGCTTTTTATTTTGCCAGTGCTTTCAATGAACTTAATCTTCATCTTTATACTTTATGTTCATCATCAACATACTTACGTTCATTTCCATAATATTTTGAATGGGGTCAACTCAAATAACGAGGATTAAATTGATTTTTTCTTAAAATTTACATATAGTGTTTAATTTTGATTGTTAATTTTTGTTTTTATTTTGTTTTTGTCTTTGTTATTTTAAATAAATATGTGACGGTACCTCCTGCACAACATCAAGAAATTTGCATAGATGAGATAATTAGGAATTTTATGACATTTGGTCTCACAAAAAACTCTTTGAGTCCAAATTTCATTAAATTCCTAATTTGTGAGTTTAAATGTCTAAATTCCTAAATTCCTAAAGATCAAAAGTAAAGAATCAAATAGAAAAAAGTTTTTACAAATAAAAGTTATGATGCCACTTCAGATGGATTATGAACAATAAAAATATAAATGTCATTAATCAGACCCTATTAATCATGTTGAAGCAATACATGTAATTAGAGAGACTGGTGAGAGAAAAGTTTCATGGAAAGAAAGGTCAATTCCTCAATTACTCCCTCAAACTTTTGGTGACAGTTTAAGAATTCTATAAAAAATGAGCAATTATTTATTGTCACAATGCTGGCTACAATTTTTAATCATATTTTTTAAAATTTAAATTAATTTAAAATATACACTCTCCACCTCAAATTAGTAGTGTCTTGTCCTTATACATAATACTTTTCCATTAGCAAACCCTGTACATCATATTTTTCCTGTTAGCAACAGAGTTATGCCGTCAGCTATGTAACTCCTCACAGGGGAAAATTTTTAAATTGAAATAACATGACTTCTGGTTTGCATCAGAAGTTCATATACAGTTAATCAGGGACTCCTGCCCCTAAGCTTTCCATATGTGGTTTCAGCTTTCATCTATCTAACTCTATTCTCAAGATTAAAGATAGACAGACAGACGGATGACAGTGGAATTTATAAGTCTACACTTTTTCAATTGTGGCCTAATGAGATGAGTCAACTATCCACTAGAGAAGGTCTGCAGATATATCTAAAGAAAGGATCTTTCAGAAATTTAACTCATTTGGAGAAATAAAAAGGACAATTATGTACGAGACTACATATGAGAGAGTTGTTTCCATTCTTGCTGTTCTATGAACTGATCCAGAGAGTTTAAATTCAAATGACCAAAACAGATGAGTTCTAGTCTTAATGATTAGATCCAACCAGTCCTCTCACTACCTGACAAATCATCTCTTGCAGAATCAAAGAAGGGAATCTTGTCTACTTTGAATCATGGAGGGAAACAGATAAAAATTATTTCTACTTCAAGAACATCCAACTCTATATAATATTATATCTGGAACATTTCTTTTGGAACTCTTAAGAATAAGTAATTATGTTCAAAAGCATCCCAATTCATCGGTTCTTAAACTCTTTCACTCTTCTTCTCTTCCTGAATGTGAAGTACAGTATGTTATTGTTGCACTAACAATAAATTACTGGCTGTTTCCATCATACTTTTACTTCTTTCTCTATGGTTCATTGCATTAAAATTATGCTGCAAATTTCAAATCCATTACCCTATGGTAATGGATTTGAAATATTATTTAACCTTAATATTTATAAATCTATAAATTGATTCTATGTAGAAAATTCTTTACTCCGTTTGCTTAATTTAATTGCATAGATTCCTGGCTTTTTCTTTTCTTCTACCTCTTCTCTCTCTGTTCTAATTATCTGTATGATTGAGGGTAATCTTTTAATCACTACCTGGATGTTATATTTTTTCACTGACAATGTTGTTATTCCTGCTACAGAATTTTGACTTTGAATTTCAAAGTAGCCATATTTTGAACTAACTGAATTCCTTAACATGTAAATTTCTATATATGCAACTGAGACAAATAGTACAGTTATAAACTAACGAGATTTTAAACCATCCAAGTTCAAATTAATGAGGATTTCCTGCATTATAAACACCATAAAGCTTAACTTTGAGGGTAGGGATAAGTTTTATAAAAAAAACTATAAATGCTAATAATGAGTAGAATCTTCATTAAACTTGACTCTACTCGAGATTGACACACAATCCTGTCTACCATTAAAATCAGACAATTCCCATCTAATTTTAATGGTTAAACTAATGGGTCTTTCCACCCTTTGATTTGACCATTAAAATTTTATAGAATCAATCCCTAATACACAAGCCTATGTACTAAATTTTAGGGACAAAAGGTACAGGAAATTTCTAAAATGTAAAATTCTTGGGGGGTCATTTTTGGACTGATCACCATACTTTCCATCTGTTATACAGTATGTGAGGTTGGGACCACACGCCCCCCGGACGGAAACCGGCTGTCGAGCTAAAGTCAATATATCAGTGACTTATTACATAAATAGGACCGGTGAAACCAAGGAACGGGGTCCGAGACAATTTAATTGTTGCATTCCAGATCTAATTGACAGATCCGCGATCGTCAATTGTGAGAATGAGCGAGGGATCGTCTGTCGGGGAAACTTTAGATGGTCACCTAACAGAGAGTTCAAAGCGGAACCTGCTGACACTCCTGTGAATGGGTGGCGGCTGGGACAGCTGCCTCCTCTCTAGGACAGAAAAATAGACATTAGGTAAAATTTACGGGTCCGTCATCCGGGAAAGGGCTTGACCCGACTTTGGAGGGGAACGGCCCGGATGGGGATATTTGGTAACCCCGCGGCCCGAATCACATCCCTGGCAACAAACCAGGGACGAATAGAATCGCAGGGGACCAACATTTAGACCAACCAAAATCTCAGGATTTTGGGAAGAATAATGTTATAAAAACCCGAGATCCCAAGGACATGGAGCAGTTGAGATCGAGAACGCCAGTTCCAGAGAACTGGACGAGGATCATCAAAAAGACCCACATCTCTGAAACCTAGGATGGAAGGAATGAGGGATCCAATTTCCCAGCAACAACTTTCCATCCTGCAACCTCCAAGACTATATCGGAAACGTACTATCTCCTCCAGTTGTTTGTGTTGTGTGTGACAACCTACAGCATCAAAAGGAACTATCCAGTGCGCCTTTCTTCTGTTTGGGACGCCCTTCGACCAGACGGCTGAAACATGATGTATCTGTAAGCATGTTTTAGTTCAAATAAACGCGTAGAATTTCGTAACTTCGGTCTCTGTGTGAGTCTCTTTGCATCCAGCAAACCACTACCCCCATACAAACAGGGCTTTCTCGTGTCATCCTGACAGATCACAGGAAAAGCGAGCGTGTTCTTCTTTAACTGAAAGGTCGACACTTCCTCACATTGGGGCCAACTACACCTCGCAGACCCACAAGTGGTGCTCACAGTGGTGTCTACAACTCCTCAACCCCACAAATATATAACAGAGCCAGGAAAATAAGTGATTCACAAAAAGGAAAAAAAAAAACATAGAACAATACTGATATTACTCATGATGATGTTTATAAATAATATATATAGATTTTAGGAAACCTGATAATGGCCTAAAGGAGTAATTATTAAACATTAGTTATTAAAAATATTCTCTCAGCAAGTGCATAGGTTTGGTCATAAACTTGTAATTCCTGCTACAGTTTTGACTGACACTTTAAACTGTTTTTTTACCTCATTTTTTTTTTTACTTCAGCAGTAGATTACCTTTTTTTGTCTGTCTGTTTGATTTAGACAAGCTTTAACCAACCTCTGTACCACTTTTTGTGGGACTCCCTGCATATGTGTTGCATCAATTATTAATCTGATTTCTTGTTTTCTGTGCTCATGGTAGGTTGAGTGTGTGACCACTCAATCTGAATGGAAATATGAAACTGGGAGAATATAATTAAACATGACAAAAATAAAGGAAGCAACATGATGTAAGAAAAGGGTGAAAAGTTAATACTTGAAGTGGCAGTGACACAAGGTTAATACTGCACAGGAGCAGTTTTATTTTTACAAATTTGGAATGAAAATATGTTGTTTTAAATAGAATGAATACTGTGGGAATAATTCTAGAATTATATGCTAAGAGTGTTAATCTCAATATAATTACCACTAAATGCATTCTGTGTATTACATATTCACAAATTAATTAAGTATTGGAAGATGAAATTTTCTATGAACACATTTTCAAATAATTTTTTTCATTTTATCCTAAGACTTTTTTCTTAGTTGTATTAAATAGATTCTGAACTTTCAAATAAATATTAATTACAAAACACTTAAAAATTGTATAATTTGACAATTTGCTTTAAAAATAAGTTGCATACTTTAATGCAAAATAATTACGATATTTAATAAACTTTCCTTTGCTATTCTACTGAACACACACATACAGTAGAGTCCCGTACAACGTTATGCATTATAGGAAATTGCGTTATCGAAACCTGCATTATCACACAATTTATGGCAGTTTAAACCTTGGCCTATAAGTTGAAAAAAATACATATACCTCTGACAAAATTTGAGGGTGTTGCTTGCTTTATTTGCACGTTGTACAAGACTCTACTGTATACACTATTTATGTACAGAACTATTCATAATGCCAGACCTAATTTTATTTATTAAGTACTGTACATGGCAGTGTTCAGAAGTAGCCTCAGCCAAGAATAATTCACTAAACTATACAGAAATTTTAACAAAAAAACTTATACAAAAATTTTAATAATTCACTATTTGAAAGATAGTAATCACAAGTAAAAAATGGCAAAAGACAGAAGCATTCTATGTTTGAGTTTGCAAAGACAAATTCCATTTTAATAGTTTAGTGCAGATTTCTGACTCAATTTAGAGTCTTTGTGCCATCAAAGCCATGCAATTTACTAGAATTATGCTCAAGAATTATCGCATCCACCAACAAAACTGGTATTTACACTCTATACTGGAGGGATGCTTTTAGCAAGATTTATGTATGGAGGCTGATAAGAGTCTCAAAAAAAATGTTAATTCCACAGTGTGATTTTGTTAGTTCCTGAAGTATGAAAAAGAATATAATAATATATATAAAAAATACTCTTCTGTTTTCTAAAAATATTTTTATATGTAACATGTTTCAGCCTTTATTGGGAGTGTTTCTTTTATAAAACTTCTAACTCTACTCTGAGTCTTATGTGAGATGGATTATTGCCTTAACATTTGTAGGATCACAGAAAGAAGCTACATGCAATATCTGTACTTATACACATGTACACTATATAAAATATCTAAAAATTTACTCTTTATCTACAGTGTTAGCAGTTACATTCATAAAGGTACAGAGTAAATGTAGATTTGTATTTTCTAATTCAGATCCCTTTAATATTATAGTTATGCTACTGAATCAATATATTTGTTATTCTTGTTCAATTGTTTCTGTTTATTCGTCTTGTAATCTTCTAAAGTAGTTTCAACAGGCAAAAGTAAGTTGTCATCTTTTGCATTAAGAATACATTTCTGACAACCATACCTCATACATATACAGGACAGTTATCAGAAGATATTTCTTTATGCTCCTGCTTAAACTGCTTTCATTTCCTTTAGAATTTCTGTATAATTCTAGAACATTCAATATCTCCACCTAGTTTTTATTATACTAAAATTTGTTTTCATTCTGAATTCATTTTACTTGTGTTAATTTGTATTTTATTTTTTAGTGGAGATCTCTCTGAAAGTCCAAAGTAGTCTGCAGCAAGTCAGCAAAACATGTCCAAAAATATATGGCCATAACCACATTGATCAAATTAAAAAAATAGCAAACAAAAGAATGAAACTTAACAGTATCTATACTAAACAACAATGGCTATTTGAAAGCAAATGAGAGATCCTAAAAAGACACTATTGTAACTGCTCTATCCAAAGAGTGTGTGGTCTAAAAGTAATGAATGAACAAAAGGACATTGGTCATTTAATCACAAAGAGCATTCATAATGAACTCAACTCAAACTTTTTTAAATACCATAACAAAAATCTGTATTAAATAACAACTCTACTATTTTTGAACAATCGATCCATCATCAAGAGATTCCCTATCAAATTAGTTCACTTTGTAAACAAGCTCCAATAAAACAGATTTTTGTTATTAATTAAAGAACATCCTGCTGGTGATTTTGTAATAAACTTGCAAATATTCTCAAATAATTTAAAAGTTATTTTATAATTTTAATTTTTGACTTTACTTGATTATTTTTTCACTAGTTAGAATGACACAAAGATGTGTTTCAGATGTAAGTCAAAATTAAAATTAATTACAAGATTACTTAAGATGAGAAAATTACTGTTGTTGAATCAGACCAAAGATTGTGCAAGTTATGTAAGATAGAGACAAGAAAAAAGATTGTTTTAATATAGGTTAAGGCATTGTTTGTTTATGGCATAAACCAATAATTATTCACAAAAAAACATTTAATGCATAAACTTTATGCATTAAATGTTTTTTGTGAATAATTATGATTGTAACANATTGTAGCGCCACATCACTAGCGGACATTTGAATTTGCCGACTAGAATGCGGTCAGTTAACTGAGGTGACGGTTAATCGGGGGTCGGATAATCGATGCTCTACTGTAATACATAAGTGTATTAAACATTGCAATGCCTGATAGTAATTTGCTACTAGAGATAGACATTAGGTACCATCTCTTAACTAAATTAATAATTATAATTTTAATAATTTATTAAATAATTACTCAAGCTATAACTCTGCTAATTATTTAAATTAGCAGAGTTATAGTCTGATTGTTTAAGGCAATCATTTTGTTATGTAATAATACATTAAACAAAATGTTACTAATGATACAATAAAACATTTATCATTATTATTATATTGCACAAAAGTGCTTTGTTTTCACTTATCTTTTATAGTTTTAAATACAACAAATTATTACTTAAATAATAACTCATTCAAATAATAATTTGTGGAAAGTCATTAATTTATTATTTAAGAAGTAATGAAAATCAAAAAGCATTTCAATTTTTAAATTAAAAATTCAAAAATTACCTTGTGATATTGGCTGGTTTGCAAATGTGAACATCCTCATGGCAATTGCAAAATCATCCAAATTATTTAAAAATTGACAAAAAGCTTTAAACTGTTCAAATGTTATTCCCTAAATTAAAAGTATTTAAATTAAAACTTTTACTTTACATTTTTAATTAATCATATAGTTTAAATTATTACTACACTGATCCCCCATGTTTGTGAATAATTGGGACCAAGTAATCCTTCATAAACATGGAATTCTTGAACTTTGAGTTCTATTTTCAATGTTAAATTTGTAATTTGATTCAAGACTTTATTGGAATGAATTACAATATTGCTGTTTTAAAAACTTTTCAGAAAATAAATGCTTTTATTAAATAAACATACTGTGCAATGGCTTATAGTGCTGTAAAAGTCATTTTATTTAAGCCAAATGAAAAGAAATGAACCAAACAGTAACATAACTTATGACAGACATCATACAAATGAGTGAGTGCAGTAATCTTTTAGCATTGCACCTGCTCAAACATCCAGTTTGTGTAGGTACCAACTTCAGTTTACAATAGTATGTACTCTCCCATTTCCCAAAAAGTTGAAACTTCTCATAAAAGTTGAAACTTTGGTGTATAAATTTCCAATCATGAATGATCAAATTTCTGAACACTTATGTTCACAAACATCGAGGATGTAGTGTATATTTATTCAAATAAAATTAAAATATATATACATATCTATTACTTATAGCAGAAAATTAAAATAATTTTCCAAATGTTGTCATCTCAAAATATATCCTAATAATACAATTTATATTACAAGACAAATCATTCATTATTATTTTACTTATATTTGTGTGTGTTTTACAAAATTAATCATATTTTCTCCTCTGTAAAAATTATCTAAAGAAATAATTATCAATTTATAATACAGTTGATTCCATTTAATGGGACACATTGGGACTTATCCATTTTGGCCCAATTAAGCAGCTGTCCCAATTAAACAAACTAATAATAAATTCTAAAATAAAATATGTAATACATAGGTAAATAAATAAGCAGGTAAAAAATAATAATTAGGTATAGTACCTATTTTAATGATTTATTAAACCAAAATACAGAAAATTTTTGTACTATAAATTTGCCAGACTCATGATGATAGATAACTGATTCACATCATGTTAGTGTTGCCAAATATTAATAGAGACATACACAGGGGTTGACCATTCGATCTGTTCTTGATTGAGTGATTTTTCCTTTCTCTCTTTTTAGTTAGAACATGTTCTAACTAAAAAGGGAAAAAGGAAAGGGTTCATCCAAAAGTCACCTTATGGTCATCTTTTGAGCACAATTTCCTTTACTTGGATATGGACCACTTCAGTGAGAGCATCCATAAAATCCACCAGCTTCAGATGCTGTGAATTCTATGCATCTATTATTATGATTCTATATCCAATGTATGGCAGAAATTTCAATCAGAAAAGTTACAGAACATCTCCCATGAGTGCTCTTCTGACAATCACTGGTCTCCCTCCAATAGACCTTCTCATCAAAGAGAAGATGTGGAGGTACTTTCTCCTCAATTCTGCAAACAACAACAATATCCACAATAATCTGAGGACTATACTTCCATCCAAGACTCTTCCTTTAAACATCAAAGAGCTTGACAACATAATCTCCATCAATGGTTTCGACAAGGCCAACAACCATTACCTTTTGCACCTGGCTATAATCATTACTGCCCAGTTCAACATGAACAAGGACAATATCCCCAACAATTTCAACATTTATATGGATGGTTCTAAGTCCAAGGAGGGTATGACTATATTGGCACCAACATCAGTTGGCTAAAAAGCAGGAGAATTATCATCATCACAGATAGTAAGGTGACTCTTCACCAGATCTGTAACAGGAACTTAAACCTCAAAATCATCAAGGACATCACCACCCTCTTAGTTAACCTGCAACAAAAGCTATCAATAAGTTTCTATTGAATAAAAGTGCAAATCAACTCACAAGGTTGGCTCCCAAAAGGCTCACCTCTCACTTATAACTCTCTGATCCCTACCTCTTGGATCACTAAACACTAAATCAATCAACAAACTGCCAAGGCATGGCAGGATGAGTGGGATACCAGTGAAACTGGTAAGCTCACTCGTCAGTTTCTCCCGAAGGTTACCTCCTCCTCCTCTCTCTGGCACCTGACCCCAACCTTCCACCTTACTCAGCTTATCACTGGACACGGGAACTTTAATGCATACCTGAGACAGTTCCTGGGTAGCAGTGATGGTAAATGCCTTCACTGTCCTCAGGAGGATGAAACTCCTATGCATGTCCTCTTCCATTGCCAGTGCTATGACAAACAGCACCTTGAACTAATGACCAGTGTCCTTAAAAATAATCATCCCTGGCCATGCCAGCCATTTCTTCTTCTAGAGAATAGACTGCTCTGAAAAATGTTTCTTCATCTCAACCATGGACAACTTTAAGAAGATCCATCATCCATCACAGAACAGCACAGAGTGATATTCATTTTAGTTCTGCAGATAACTCTGTCTTGCCGTATCCTCTCTGTAACACCACTTCTGTGGTGACCATTTAATTCAGGTATTAATTATAAAAGCACATTTCATTGTAAATAGCTACATTTAATTGTTCTCCTCTATGTGGGAAATTTTGTAATTTATATTTCTTTCCTACTAAACAGTACCCGGCATGGCACTTATGTATCTCACTTTCACTTCCTTCTTCATCTTTCTAGACTTCCTTTCCTCCCACCCTTCTCCTAACATCATTTCACCCACTATTTCTTCCTTACTTTAAGGCTATGCTATTGGTGCAGCCTGTTTACTTTTCCACCTGTACCTGTGATATGTCCCACTATGCTGACCCTCTCTGGAAAAGACCAAACTGTCCAAGTGAAAGACAAAATTGCTTTCTCTGCCAACCATTAGACCTACATGACATTAGTGTATGTAGTGTCAACATATTTTCGAAAGATCCCTAAAATATATCAAAAATTGCTAAATTCTTTTCTGCTACTGCCCCAATTAAGCATTTAAATTATATATTAATTTATTAGTTTGGTTTCCATTCTTTGAGATTTGGCCCAATAAAGCGGCTGCCCCATTTAACCAGTAACCCAATTAAACAGAATCAACTGTATATTATATACAATGATGGTTCATTATATTAAATTTAATAATTAAAATTTGAACATTATTACAACCACTTTTTTAAAGTCAATTTTAACATAATGTATCAAATGTTCTAAACTGCACATTTTATTAATACAATTAATTTAAAACAAGTTTTAAAATCAAAGTTAAAATGTACTGATATTATCAATGAGACAGAAATATCCTTCCTGAAATCAATAGGAAAGTCAAAAAATCAAGATAAACAATTTGACTTTTTCCAATTAACCTGTGATCACATGCAGTTTCTTTTAAACAATCACATATGTAAGGCAGCAATTTTCCACTGATTTTTCACATGTAATTACACTGCACATAAATGCCATGTTTTGCATTTGACAATTCTGAAAAATTGTATAATGTGTCTTCTCTGCACATGCCAAATTTCAACATCATACTTTACAAGTTATTTTTTTCAGAATGATGTCCCTGATAATGTTCCACATAATAATGTCCCACAGAGCTCCCTTCAAACTTTGAATAGTGTGAGCTAATGTGAAATGAGTACAGCTGGAAATAAATGACAGGAAAGCTGACATATTTCTCAGAAGGAGCAGAAAAAGATTTTCTGTACTTTCTGAGAAAGAAGCTACAAAAACATTTATATTGTTAAAGGTCATAATGTCCCAGGTTGTTTTACTGAAACAAGAATTCAAGGTCTTATGACTTACAGACTACAGTATGCACATCATTATGTCATGCATAACTGACAAACATCCATAATATTATAATTACCTCTTGTGTAAAAACCTCCACAATGTCATTTTTGGTGACCTAATGTCATCACCAAAAATAAAATTAGAGAAACAAACATGTATTATTATAACAACTTATGCATGCAATCACATGACAATAAAGATAAATCACAATCACACATGTAAGGCAGATTTTCTGAGTGCTTGTTATAAGCATAAAAAAATTTTTTTCACCAAAATTTTTGCACGCTTAGATGGACGTGATGGAAGCACAACTAAATAAGTCAATTTTGTGGAAAATGCTTACAAAAAACTAGCAGGTGCAGAAAATCACTGTTATTACATGTGATCATAAGTTAATATATTTTCAATTTCCAAAAAATATCCAAATTTAAATTTATATTTTACTTTTTCATCTGGTATTCTTTCTTGTACTCTTTGTATATAAGCTTCATAATCACTACTGTGAATATAAGTATATCTCAAAAGTATTTGAGCAAAATCTACTTCAGATATGGTTGGCATTCCTCGAGAAAATTCCGTAAATTCTAATTCAAGAACTTCTGTCTGGAGATTATCCATAAATCTATAATAAAAGAATATATGTGATTTCATGATCACTTACAATTGTAATTTTTAAACATATAGGAATTTTAAGTCATTTTTGAATAAAATAATATAAAAACATATATAACAAATTTTGATTTTAAAAAAGTTATTAAAAATAAAAAATGTTGACCCCTAAAAATATGGTAGCTACTGTTAGATTAGACCTTAAACATGGATATGGTATTCATTAGCTTATACTGAAAGTGTATAATAAGGACAATTGCTTTCATTGAGATGCCAATCAGAGTATCTTTGTATAAATGCTATATATATATATCCTTCTTTGCATATCTTTGCAGGATACAGATTATAGAATCTATAAAGAACATTTAAGCAATTGCTAAAAATCTTCACTATGTTGATAAGAACTTTATTGTACATATGTCTAATAATAAACACTTTCAAGCTAAAATGAATTCCTACAATAAAATATTCTACATTAATAGTTTACACAGAACAACACCAAGATAGTACTGTTACATACAATATGATAGTAGAACACTAACATTCTTTTGCCTTTGTGATAGAAACATGATCTACATAGGATCAACCAAATGCCCCCTCGTAACCCGGATCAAAGAGCATAAAGCAGATATTAACCATGAAAGAACCAATACAGCTCTGGCTGTATATTCTTCAGACCTGACATAGAACCCATATTCTCTCAAGCAAAGGTCATTCACACCACCCACCGCACGAACCATCTCAGATGGCTGGAAGTGCTCAACATATGCCTAAACACGTTTAAAGAATGTAATTGCATTAACTACAAGGATGAAATTACTCTATCGATGGTCTGGCAGGCCCTATTAGATAAATCTCTAGGATAGAACATATGCATAATGCGCGAGTCCGTAGTGATGCCATCGGGTCGGGACATCATTCCGGATTGTATTTCTTAACAATGTTGAACCACATTCCGTTAGGAGATTGTTACCTGAAGAAGAACCATAACAGTTCAAAAATGTTTGTATTGTAATTGTAGAGTGTGATGAAACACGCATGTAAAAGGTTTATAGATACGTGGTTGTGTTACAGTATTCCGGTGTAGATAGTCTACCATTATTCCAAATTTTTATTATTATGTTAATCTCTATGTTAAATAAGTTGTTAGACATAAGTTTTACTTGAAAATATCTGTAGTAGCATGCTGAAGTTATAAGTGTTACATAGCGGTGATTAGTACCAATATTCATTTGTTTACAATATGTAATACAACATGTAATAGTCAACTATTAAAATATGCATTTTAATAGTTGACTATTAATTATGAAGAAATTTTTCAGGCTTAAATAGTTAATTTAAACAGTAACTTTCTTTTTTATAAAAAGATATTAGATTATATTTCACATCCTTATGATGCAATATAGAAACACAATACATATTTTTATAACTTTATATAAACCTATATATTATATAAATTGAAGAATCTATATATACATAAGTGACAAAAATTATCACATTATTGAAAATTAATGTATTTAATCTAGCTACAATAATTTATACTAGTAATAGTCCAAAAATAAGTTTCTTGAGTCTGCTGTTAACAGGAATTTTTATTCTGAAGACCAAGTATATTATGGATAGTAAGAGGTATTTTTGACATAGTCATATCCTATATTGATGCATTTATCATTTGGGTTCTTGACCAAATAAATACAGATCTTAATAGGTAAAACAAATTTATTCTGTGCTCAAGTACAGAGAGTGTCAGCAGTACCATGCATGTGGTCAGACTGGCTGTCCGGGAGACAAAAGACTAAAACTAGGGGCACGGTAAGTGTTGCCAGGTTGGCCATATACTCCCTCCCCAGTGATAATGCTCAGGAACTTAGAAGGGAAACGTACAGTTCGTCCAGAACAAGTTGTCAGTGGGCAAGGTGGCTGGATTTGCATGGTCTCATCTGGTGGGTGGTCATTTCTATTCACAGGTCCATCGTCACTGTTGGAGAATGCGGAGGGTAGTTGCAACTTTCAGAAAAAAGTGGGTTTGAGGCGGTCGATTGAAACAGTTTGCTTCGCTCGAGGTGTATCTAAGTCAAAGTGTTTCTCTGAGCGTCGTAAGACACGGAAAGGGCCATCATAGATTGGTTGTAATGGTTTGCATGATGCACAAAGACATGTGAGGCAGTCATCAACTCAGGATGTAAAAATATATTTTTAGATGAGTGGTGGACATCTCTGACCAGGTGAATCAACCTCATATGATCCTTCAACCTGCAGATCAAGGTAGGAAAATTACTGGTGGGAGTAGTCTCATGGTCAGTGAAGAGATCAGAAGGCAGTGCAATGGGTTCGCTGTACGTGATCTCTGCTGCTGTAGTATTATAGTTGGGGACGACATAGGATCTTAGCCCCAAGAGGATGGTTGGGAGTTTAGCAACTCAATTATCAGTCAGCTGAGCTCTGTGAGGACTTGAGCAGATGATGCCACTGTTCAATTTTTCCGTTTGCGGCTGGGTGGTAAGCTGTTGTCTTAATGTGATTAATTCTCAGGGCTTTGGTGAGAACAGCAAAAAGTTGGCATTCAAACTGGTGACCCCTGTCAGTGGTTATAATACGTGGTATGTCAAAGTGTGCAATCCATGTAGAAAGGATTACATTGGCTATAGTCTCAGCTGAGATGTCAGCCACCAGTATGGCTTCTGGCCAACGTGAAAATCTATCTATGATTGTGACTAGATAAGTAAAACCTTGGCAAGATGACAAGGGGCCCACTATATCCACGTTTATGTGAAAAAAATGGCGATCGACTTGGCTGTAGGTCCCCACTGCACTGTCAGTGTGTCTTTCTACTTTAACTCTCTGACATGGGATGCAGGTTTTAGCCCACAATATGACATCTTTCCTCATTGATGGCCAAATAAAGCATTTGCTGACCAGATCCACTGAACCCCTCATTCCTGGATGTGTTAAACCATGTAGCGAGTAAAAAACTAGTTGATTAATCGCATTTTTAGGTCTGTGTAGGGCATGCATGTCAACGTTGGGATATTAGATCGGTGACCAATTTGGCTATTTCACAGTCAAGTGATCCTAGTACAGTCGATCCCCTATAACACTGTTGATAATTCCGTTTTATATGAATTCCATGTTGTACGAGTCACTTAGATTTTACAAATACGTGTGCCTGGCTGTGAACGGCTCACGTATTTGTAAAATCTAAGTGACTCATACAACATGGAATTCGTATAACACGGAATTATCTACAGTGTTATAGGGGGGTCTACTGTACATGATGGTATTTCATAACCTCTGTTGTGATATTAGAGACAGCGAATTGTGATTCCACCTGTGTAAACCATACTCTAACGTTCTTTCTCCAAAAGAGTGAATTTTCACCGATAATTGTGCTACCTTGACAGGGTCTTTGCTCTTGATCAGGACGGAAATATATAACTAATAAAAATACTCACAGAACTGGGTAAATAAGTTCTTGTGATCACATCCAGCTCACCACTTTGGGTTCTTGACCAAATAAATACAGATGTTAACAGGTAAAACAAATTTATTCTGGACTCAAGTACAGAGAGTGTCAGCAGTACCATGCACGTGGTCTGACTGGCTGTCCAGGAGACAAAAGACTAAAACTAGGGGCATGGTAAGTGTTGCCAGGTTGGCCACAATCATATTTCTTCACCAGGTTAAAGAGAAATCGCTAACATAGAAAACTGTACCCTGTAAATGGACAAAGTTTTGAAGGCTTCTTACATTTCTTCATTGCTGATGAAATGCTGTCCTACTAGTGCCTTGTTCAAAGCTAGGAAGGAAGTGGAAATTGTTGGGCATAAAGTAAGACAATAGAGGTTGGTGGTTGAGATGTTCCCAACTGAATTTGGTATCAAGGGATGCTGTCACTGCTGCATTGCCCTCAATTGTTATCAAGTGAATGACCTCTAAACTGAGAAGGCTTGATTTCTTTCACTGAATGGCAATTTCAGTCTTTTCAATATGTTACACCTATTGGCATTCAAAGTTCCACTTTTTAGGAAGTCCAGCAACTGCACGTCTTTGGCATAACAGAATATCATGAGAAGAATCTTGCCTACTGACTGAGTGACCTTAACATATTTTAAGAAGAATGATGTCCAATACTTGGTATTTTTATTCTGTAAGTGCATAGGCTGCAAAAATATGCATACTGGAAACAATACACCAAAAACTGCTATTTTAGATTTTTATCAAGTAATGTTGTTTTCTACAAAATTTTGCATATATTTTAATATTCTCACTCCTGAAAATGAGTTAACTTTTCTGGAGAGCTGGGGAGAAACAGCAATTATTATATTAATGCAGTTTCTTTCCAGACATGAAACTACAATTTGAATGAAGAAAAAGTTGATAGACTAATTCTATTCCTAAGTCAAACATGATTTCAACTTGCAAATTATAGCATTAATTATAATTTAAAGCTAAGTCACAGTATCAAAATTTCAGTATGAAATTTGGGTTGTAACATTATCTGAATTTGCATTTGTGGCAAATAACATGTACACTTTGTTTATAAATTTTTTAAACTAGTATCATTGTTTTTTGTTCTTTTTCAATATACCAGTTTTATTTCAATAATAGCCACAGTCATTATTTTAAACTACATATTTTCTCTGCAATTACTATTTGAGTTATTATTTCCTTTGCACATGCCCATTTGTGTCTGATATTAATAAAGTATTTTATGAAAGTTTGATTTTTAAAACAAACTATACTTTAAATAACAACTAGAGTATGCTTCTTTATAATTATTGTTACTTTCTATATACCAGTAATAAGAAAATAATTAAAAAGTACATCTACTGTATATAATATATTTCAAGCTTTAAGGATAAGATATGATTACAATTTGAGAGTGGTTATTATTTGGATAAAACTGGTAATGGCAGTCATGAAAATAAATAAATGCTGATATGCTAAACATGCATCTTGGATTTAAAGTTATTCCTCACTTAATGATTTACCTGCTTGGATTTAGTGCAAGAAATCCCCTTTCTCACTCTTAGTCTCATTTGCATAATCAGACAGTATTTGCTACAGAAAGCATTCACATTCTCCAAAGTGAATGTTTTGTTTATAAATTTGTACTTTATTGCACACCACATTTGAAGGATTTAATAACTAAAATATTAATCTGAATGTATTTTTTTTTTTATGAATGAATTTTAATTTTTTTGGTACATTATTCTTATAATTTTTGCTGATTGTATTTTTATTTAGTTTCCTTTAGACCAGTAATTCCCAAACTTTTTCGAGCCAATGCCCCCTTGGTTCTGTGAAGTTATATCCAATGCCCCCAACCATACCCCAATGCCCCCTAACCCATTTTCTCTTGTGTGAGAAAGGCTTGGAAATATTCTTAGAAAAACTTTTCTATGATACTCACACTTAGTATACACTGTCCTCCACATCTGAAATCATTAAATGCAATGTTTCTTCTTACCTGTTTTAACAGAGGAAAGAGAAAGATTGTCAGTGACCTCAACCTCCTCACCTATAGTTAGTGTTCAGTACTATGCAGTACTCCAGCATCCCCTGCCACCCACTTGCTTGTATTTTGCCCCCTTAGATTTACTCACTGCCTGCAAAGGGGCAGTAGCACCCACTTTGGGAACTACTGCTTTACCGTGTTTCCTCGAAAATAAGACATCCTCTGAAAATAAGACCTAGCATAGGTTTTGCTGAATTGCTAAATATAAGGCCTCCCCCCAAAAGTAAGACCTAGCAAAGTTTTTTTTTACTCGTAACGATCATTGACAGATGCTTGAAAGTGGCTGTTGGCTTTTTGAAAGTACAGCCACTGATTGGTCAGCAGACAATCACGCCACACAGCATGATTTGCATAAAACTATGGCTTGGGTATCACAGATTTGCATAATGTTACGGCTGGTGATGGCTAATTGGTCAGCTGGGAATCACGCCACATCACATTTGCATAGTGCTATGGTTCAATAAATACTAATTGGTCATCGAGCCTGATGTCGATGCTATAAAAAGGTTAAGTTGAAGAGAGAGTGGGAAGTCCACTCCAGCACGGGAACTTCGTAAGTTCACTTTGGTTTTATTTAAGTTCAATTCGACACGACCGGATATACGTCACTCTCATCTAAGTTTGACTTGGGAATTTTTTTGTTCAATAATAAATGTGAATTCTTCTTCATGGAAAAAATAAGACATTCCCTGAAAATAAGACCTAGCGCATCTTTCAGAGCAAAAATTAATATAAGACACTGTCTTATTTTCGGGGAAACACGTTAGATCTTTTCTTTATCCAGAATAAATAAAAATGATTAAGCTTCTTGTTTAATGACCAATTCACTTAACAACCTAGTCATAGGAATGGAACTCAGTCATTAAGTGAGGAGTGACCATAGTAAGCCACATTTATGACTCAAACAGAATTCTGGGATAACACTTCTCTCAAAGAATTATGAATTGGCATTTTTCAAGCATATGTATGAACTGCTAAGCAGTTTTGTCTAATGCAGATATTTAGCATATATAAAACCACTTCCATGGCAATGGAATTTGGCTTTTAAAATTTAGCAGTTGTGATGCCAAAAAATTTCAATTTATTCAGGTTATGTTATGCAAATGATATCCAAAATGTCTTCCATTTTCACATTAGACAGATTTTCTGCTTACTGTATAATAACAAAGCAAATCATTCCATTTCAAAGTTTTCTATTTAGACAGGTTTTCTTGTATAAGCTTATATTTCAATCTTTTCAAAAAATTTTAAAATAAATATACACAGGATTCAGCCATATTCTTAGCGTATTTTAAAACACCCATTGTATGTGAACAAATGCTATTTATTTACTACATTCAGCACCAAATAGTAGTCAAGTGAGTCAAGTGAGAGTGCCATTTGCCTATCTAGTTTTGAATATGACTCCTGAAACACTACACTATCTTCTAGAAACTGGAAGCTATTCATTACTTCTTGTAACATATCTCCAGGAATAGTGGTGATGACAACTCTGATATGGTCTTTCAATTCTAAACTGATGGCAGAACATATTTGGAAGACTCTTTGCTTCAGGTATCCCACAAAAGAAATCAATGGATAACAGATCCAGGAACTGGGACAGCCAAGGGATATATCACCATATCAAGAAATTACTTTTTACGGAAAGGCTTGTTGCAACAAATCCATGCAAATTCTTGCCATGTGCACTGTTGTGCTATCCTGCTGGGATCACAGTGTTTGTATCCATGTGTGCATATGTAATTAAGGAAGCAAGAAGTCTTGCAGCATCATGAAATAACAATAACTATTAATATTAACATTCACAGTGTGGCCCTCATTATTCTCAAAAAACAAGGCCTGATTATTTATTCCAATGACAGCAACTCGACACTGTGACATGCACTGTGCAGTTCTGTAAATTTACATAATTCCAGTAACACATATTTCACTCAAAGTGAGCTTCATCAAACGTTATCAATGACTGTACCTTTTTTGGATTCTGTAGAAGTAGATCGTGCAAAATTGTTTGCATGCATTCAAATATTGGACCTTAAGTTCTGTCATTACTTGCAGTTTATAAGGCTGAAAGCAAAGATCCTGATGCAAGATTTTCCTGAATAAGTGATCTGAAATTTACAAAGCTATAGCATGTCTCTGAGTAAATTTACTTTGGACAAAAAACTAGCACAAGTAAACTGGAACTACTGTATATACTAAACACAAAAATTCACACCTAAATGCTAATTCCAGCAGTAATTGAACAAAAATTTTAATGTTTGAATGTTTTCAGCTGTCTTTTAGAGGTCCTCCTCAGGAATGTATGAAACACACAAAAAAACAGTTCTATCATTTGAAAACTTCTAACCGTCAAATACAGCTGTGTTCCAAATTTTTGTTCAATTACTGCTGGAATTAGCATTTAGGTGAGAATTTTTGTGTTTAAATTTACTTTGACTCAAAGAAGACAAAAGTTGCAGTATTAGAAGGCAAAGTAATGATTATCATCATCATTGATTACCAAGAAATAGTATACAAATATGTGCCATTGCATAGAGCAATCATCAACAGTACTACCTGTCAGTTCTGCACACACTATTGAATCACATCGACAAGAAATGCCCCAATCTCCATGCCAACGGTTGACAGCTGCAGTCCCAAACATTGCTAATGTGATGATTGAGTTTTTGGTCAAGAACATCCCATATGTATTTATATATAGCCCAGATTTGGCATCCTATTCCTATTCCCAGCACTGAAGTTAAAGTCACAGGAAATCCATTTCCCATCCATATTATCAGTGGTCAAAGCATCAGAGGCAATTCTGATGAATCATTCTTCAGAATGCCTGAAAAAATTGACTTATAATACATCTTCAAAGACTGTGCAGAAATGGTAACAGAAGTGCATCAAATTCCATGAAAAATATTTTTAAAAAAAACACACTCACTATGCCCTTAGAATGATTATCATGTGAGAAAAAAATCAGTCTCTATTTGTTTTGACTTTGCCTTTTTTGGTAAAATTGTCCTTCACATCCAAAGGCAATTTTTGCATTTGATTCCTAGTGACACATTCAATGTGTCATCCCCAAACAAGGAATTAAATAGCCAAAATGGGTTAGGATTTAAACATTTAAATTAATATTTAACCTGTAAAAGTCTCTGAAGCTGAGATCTTCATTTCCTTTACGGCCAAACAGATGGATAAGAAGAGTCGTGTCATCCATGTCAGAAATATCAAGTGCCTCATCCTACAATTAATTTAGTTAATGATAAACATTAAAATTGATAGAGCAACAATATGATAAAGATAAATACATACCAAATACAATGCAAAAAATTTCTTGTTATGATTAACTTAATTAACTAATGGTCGGCAAATTAAAACTAAAATAAAACTTCCATATTTTAATTATAATAAATACAGTAGAGCGTCGATTATCCGAAAGTCAATCATCCGAAAGAATTCAATTCAGCACTTCAAACAACCTTTACAGCTCCAGTGGTATGTGTTTACACCTTAGCAAACGTTTTCAACCTCATCGAGGTCTTCATCAGGCTACTTTAATTAGGAATTCGAATGCATTTGGAACGGAATGTATACGATTCAAAATTTATAAACAGATTTAAGAATTCTTAAATCTGTTTATAAATTTTGAACATAACGCGTAACATCGATGAAAATTCAACACGAAGAGACACGCAACGGAGAAAAATGTCAAGATGGGACAAATTAATATATTTTTTCGTATATAATCGATTATCCGAAACATCGATCTTCCGAACAACCCCAGTCCCCAATTGATTCAGATAATCGACGCTCTACTGTATATCAAAGTATGAATTTGAACTATACAGGTGTACCCCAGGTTATGTACATAATGCATACCATCTAGTGGTTGTATTGTGAATGGTTGTATTGTAAATTATCCATTTCCCATACATTTACATACATTTTATTTTAATTCATACATATGTCTTAAATTGAATTTTAAATAAATGCATATAACATCAATAAACAAATAAGATACAACTGTGACAATGCACAAAGCGCCCCCTATGCTTCAACACTACGGGACCAAAAGGTCGACACCACATTGCAATGACAAGTTTGTCAGGACTGACACCACTGTGTCTTTAAGGTATACACAGAAACCTAAATGGCTGCAATTTCTGTCTTGTTCGCATGAGCCATCACATTTGTAGGTGCTTGGACTCGGGATGGAGACCAATTAAGCTAAAGAAGTGCACTTTACAATTCGATTATAGAAAATAATACCTGTTTGTTGATTATATAAACTAATTACACATATGCTTTAAGCGAAAGAGAGTTTACAAATGTTCGCACGTGGTATTTACCTGAAGAGCGCTCTCTTGATTTGGGTCTTTTTTCGATGGAGACATGTCCTTGGTGGGTACTTGGGGTCATTGGCTATCAGTGGTTAAGCTTCTGATCACTGGCTATTGAAGGAGCATCGGCAGTGAAGTGTATCCGAGTGTACACACACGAACAACCTTCGAGGATGGAAAAACTCTCCTGTCGGGCCATCAGACCTTTTCCCTTATTTAGGGGTCCTCCCCCTCGCAACGCTTGTCCTTTTTTGGTAAAATCGTCCTTCACGTCCAATGCCGATTTTTGCATTTGATTCCTAGTGACACATTCGATGTGTCACCTCCAAACAAGGAAGCAAGTCCGTGGAAAAGGATATAATCATATCCATAGCAATCTTTTTTTTTCCGAAAAATTTTTTGAATAAAATTTTCCTGTCAAGTCCAGCCTCTACATAACTAAAAGCTTGGATGTAACTTACATATATGTATTTTACAACAGATTTACATAACTTTGCATATTTATAGAAGACACAGTTCCATACATATTTTATTTCGATAGTGATTTAATAACTCCTGTGCTTTTTGTTGAAAATTTCTGAAATCTTGCAGGGTGGTTTAGTTATTAAGGGGATTGATGTTATTAAATTTTGGTGATTAAAGGTCAAGAGAATGGGGAGATAAAAGGGGTTCTGTGTATCTCCAGTAAGGTTGAATTTAATGGTAATTTTACTCATTATTAGCATTTACAATTTTTTAAAAACCTGTCCCTACCCTGAAAATTAAACTTTTTGTCATTTTATTAGAGTTAAAAATATAAAAGTTTCAAAAATAAAATATCGTAACAGAAGGCACCACTAAATGTTGCCAGGAAAGTTAAGCAACTTGTTGCTGGATTTTTATTTTAAATTAATGCAATCCCTTTAATTTCCAATGTTTTGAATGGTGTTGGATCAATGTCTGTGTCTTCATCAGTCATCCTTAGAATATTTTCTTCATGTAGGATCTTTATCAATTGTGCATTTACTAATTTTTCCTCATGGGTTTCAATGAGCTGTTCAATTTCTAAATTCAATCTCCTCTCCTGTTGAAAAACTTGATTAGTTAACATATCAGAAGTTTCAATATCATCTACATTATACTTTACAAATTTTGAGATTAGCATCCACAATTGTCCACTATTCTTACAATGTGTAAAATCAACTATACAGTAGAGCGTCGTTTATCCGAATCAATTGGAAACTGAGGTTGTTCAGATAACTTATTTTTCGGATAACCAATTATGTACGAAAAAATATATTAACCTATCCTGTGTTGAAATTTTTCTCCGTTGCCTGTCGCTTCGCGTTGAATTTTCGTCGATGTTAAGCCTAACATAAACTTTTTAAAATAATAATCGTGGCTATTGTATCGTTAAAATTATTTCTTTATTTTTTACAAACAAAATAAATATATTGAAAAATATAAAAACAAAAAAAGTTATACTTTAGAAGTTAATCTAGTATCAAAAAAGTTTGTTTCAGCATGACACACAGTCCTCGGAAAAACACCACACAAAAGTGCCAGTGCTGCCAGCTAAAACACACACATCAACAAAAAAAAATATTGGAGTAGTCCGAGATATAGCCAAAGATTGCAGCGCCACAGCACTAGCGAAAATTTAAATTTGCCGACTGGAATTCTTTTGGATAACCGACATTTCGGATAGCTGACTTTCAGATAAACGATGCTCTACTGTATTATTCAAAAATAATTAATTAATGACAATTTGCCAAATTTTGTTAAAACCCAGACATTTTTTGGTCTTCAACTGGATATCCAGACATAATGCAAAAACCAGACAAGTGGCAATACTTGGAACAAATGAAGCATTGTATCGGTGGGGATAGCTTAGTCGGATCACGGGAGGGATACAAATATATGACGGTCGTATCTGCGGTTTATTTTATCATAACCTGGAATATGCCTGTACAATAGTTTTCTTCCCAAACACATCAAAATTAAATAAAATAAAATTTACTAATTATTAAACGTTCTCAATGACAAAGTGTCCACTGATAATTTAAATTTGCACACATTAATTAAGTTTTCAGATTCTAACATCAATATCAACAGAGTATTTAGTATTCAGTGTTTATTATACACTAAACCTTTATCACAAATATTAATCTTCAAACATATCTCTTCATATTCAATATAAGTATTTATTAGGTAATGTTTTGAAGGATATCATATGTTGCTCAGATGAATTTAGATTTAGTAAGGAAAATAGATCTTATAAAAATTACTTATAAATTAATTAAAACTTTTCATACCTTATTGTTTTTATAAAATAAATACAAAAAAATTTAACAAAAACAAAAATTACAACAACATACCTTTCCAATACTTTCACCCTTCTCTTTCCTTTTCAACATATGACCTTTATGAGCAACTTTACTAAAAATCTTTTCAAGCTAAAGCAAGCATACAAAATTAATACATATTAAAATGCTTTTCAAATTAATAATANGTATTAAAAAATAGAAAAATATATGTATATATATATATATATATATATATATAGAAATCTTTTAATTTCAGTAGTTAAATGATATAAAACCAAATTGCATTTTGAATAGTTAAGTTTAATTTATAATTCAATATTCACTCTTTAATTTTCAGCTCTAATTAATTCATTTTCATTCAATAATTGGTACCAGTATTATTATATAATATTTAAACAAAGATAGCAGTTATGTTCTAAATACATTCAAATTTTAAATTAGATGCAGTCATATTTCAAAAAAATTTTCTTTATGTTTCTCATAAAATATTTTAAATTATTTTTTCAGTTGGAATTACATTAAATATGCTATTCAGAAAAAATGTAAACAAATTTCAATGTATTCTTGGATTCATGTTGCATGTGCAAGAGTAGAATTAAATTGTAAATTAGAATGCATCTGCTTTCATCTAATAATAAATATGTAGTTATTTTTTACAGAATTATCACAAAGACTGGAGATAAGCAGAAACAGAGTAGGCAAAAAAATACCGATTTTCTGTAAGCTTTATCCAGACATGAAAAAAAGTCAAACATCATTACATATCTTGTGACTTCTTGTTTCAAATAAAAGTGAATTTACAAAATCCTAAATAAACAGAGAAAAATTGAGACAGCAGTAAAAAGTTGTTAGGTCAACCAAAGGTGTAATTGAACAACAAAGACAAGCACAGTCTTATGCCTACCTCCAATATCAAAGGTGGTCTCAGTTATAACTTGTTGACCAAAAGATATGGAATATCAGACAAATCTATGAAAAAGATAATGAAAAATACATTTATTGACCCAATCTCACCACTGCTCACTATGCATATCAGACTTATGCAAAGCAAATTGAGTTGGACATCAATTTTGTGCCAGAAGAAAACAATCTTCCTAAATGTATCTCAACTTTGACCAATTGAACTTGATAAGCCAATATTGGCTTATCAAGAACTGGGAAGCCAATATTGGCTTATCATATAGAACTGGAGCCGTATTCTGGTCACTTATCTCTCGTCTCTTCTTTCACTGACAAATGATGTCAAAGCAAGAGATTATTTAGTCTCATACACAGTGGCGATTCTGGTCGTTTGTAATGATCTTGTCTTTGTTGTTGACGTCATGATTCTATTTGGTTGATTATACATGTTCAGGTTATCTGTGAGTGCAACACGGTATAGAATTTTAACCAATTGAAATTGTAAAATTTTTGAAAATGCAGAGTATGTAATCATAGATCACATGTTCAAATAAACCATGTAATTTTGACAAAGTTATGTTTTTTTTTTTGTTTTATAACATTTTTAGATTGTAATGTCAATTTGTCTCTTAACAAATAAAAATTTTAATAACCTAAGTTAGAAAAGCATGCATTGTGGTGTAATTTTTTCTGCATACTTAGATATTTTTCGAAATATTACCATCTAATTGCTCCTTAACTATTTAAGTAAGATTAACATCATATTCGATAGTTCAGTAATTGATGTAGAATAATTAAGAAAAAAAAAAAAAAAATGGAATCAGTGGAGTTTCAGAGTAGGCACTGGAAAACAATCAGAAGCATTTTCTCTCTCGAAATATTCTTTCCTGAGATAGAGAATGTTTTATAATGCGATTGTACAGCACGAGTAGCATCCAGTTGTCCATATTGGATATAACAAAATTGAGGCTTGTCTCTGATAAACGAGAGAAGCAAAGAGAGAAAAAGTTGTCCAGAATTACATCTAGAGAGATGCAATGATCTCTCGAGACGTAACAAATGATTAGCCAATCAGTGACCAGCTTGTGAGAGATGAGAGACGATGACCAGAATACAGCTCTGGTCTGTCTATTCCAGTGTTTCTCAACCTCTAATGAATCGTCGCCCCCTTCAACGTAGTATCGCCCCCTTTACTTCAAAATTCCTATGCCGAGGGCCAAGACTAACGTCAAATTCGTAGAATAGAACATTATACTAGTCACTAGTCTATTCGCATTGAATAGACTAGTGACTAGTATAATGTTATTTGTTTAATTATTGTACAATATAACGAATAAAATATCTAATTATTCTTAATATAATATTTTACTATATCGCCCAGAAAATTGTTTTTCGCTCCCAAAATATAAATTGTTACTAATCGCCCCTCAACACGGAAAAACTCCCACATGGGGGCGATATCGCCCCCATTGAGAAACACTGATCTATTCCAATGGATGACATGCAAAATTAAATCAGGGATTGATTAACAAGATGAAGAAAAAATTAGCTGAAGTTCCAAACAGCTACATGCTAAATTTCATGTCAAGTCCTAACAGCTATTGGCCAAATCTCATGTTCAGAGTTCATTCTAGAATTTATTGAACTGCTAAACAAAAGGTCCTCAGTAAATTTTGTCTTAGAAATTTTTTGAAAATATATTATGCTATTCACATGAGTAGTCTCATTATCTTGCATTAAGTTTTTAATAAATTATACTTCATAATGAATTTGCATGTCTTTTCCAAATACCATGTACTGGAATATGTACATTTTATTTATTTATTTATTTAAAAATAAATAAATAAATAAAATGTTTTTTTAAAAAAAAATTCAACTTATAATTTTAGTAGTAATTTAGAAAGTGACAACTAGAAAGAAATATATTTAATGACATTTATATAAAAATTTCTGGACTGAGGGTAACCTCATGCAAATGCCCAGCAGACTGAAGGGGAGGGGTGTTTTTTGTTATTTAAAAAAAAAATCATAAAAAACTAATAATAATTATGTCATATCTTGAAATTTGTTTCTTTGTATTTTCTGTAACATGAAATAATTAACAGAATAATGATTAAAAAGAAAAAAAAAAGCCTTTTTTTAAATTTAAAAAAAGTCTGACACCAACTGGGTTAAAAAAACATTTTATTTGGCACTTAGTTTGGGGCCAACACAAGCTTTCAATTGTATTTCTGACCTGGGATTATCATTTATAAATGTAAACCTTAATCAACTGATAACTTTTTGTATGCAGAAATTTTATAAAACATGAAAATGTTAAACAATGCATGATGCTTTAGCAGTGAAAATAATAAATTTTTCATTAAGCATACTTCCTACATCAATTATAGATGAGTCTAAGCCAGGGGTGGCCAACAGGTTTTGCCACCGGGCCGAATTGGAAAGAAAACTTTTTTCACGGGCCGAACCAGAGGCTGCCCTAGGAAGATTTTGAAGTGGTGCAAGATCTCATTGTGGTGTCACCCCGTAGAGACTGAATTGTACATAGAGATTACAGATACATTTTTCACATTATCATGCTTTATCAACATTCTACGCTGTACTTAAGAGATTTGTAATGGAGGGTTAACTCTAAATGCACAGTGAGTTTGTTGACCTTTTTTTTTTTTATTATTTAGGCATCAGAATTTTTCATTGAGCTATTCAGACTTGAGTAGCTAATATTGAAAGATTAATTGCAGCTCGCATAAATTCATTAGACAGGCTAAACCTGGCCCGTGGGCCGTATGTTGGCCATGCCTGGTCTAAACCATATAGCTCCATCAAATAACATAAAACTGAACATGTGAGATTTGTCCTTCAAGTTTTAGAGAAAATTGGCTTGACAAACAAGACTCATCCATAGACCAAAATGTGTTAAATTGATTCCTTAATATGGGATTCCTAAAATTAGGCTATTCACTTTATCAGATATGTGGGTTATTTATTTAAAAAAATTAAATTTTAATCCATCAAAATAGATCAGGATTTTAAAAACATTGGAGAATGTAGTTAAACATTTGGTATCATTTCTCACAAACATATAAATAGATAATCATCAGTCCAATTGATTGATTGCTTGCCAGTGGCGAGTTGTATAGTGAGGATCAACTTTAATTCAGTTGGAATTTAAAACCTGCATATAACCTACACCCCTTTCAAATTATTTTTCAAATATATCCCCGAGGGATTATCTGCATGAAATTACAGTAGTTCACAATCTTTCAATGTCAAAATTTAGATTAAGAGCTTTTCTATGCAATGTATGAAATCAAAAATGTTAATGTCCTAACATAATAAGTGTCTATTATACACATTAAAAATAGTAGTAGTTCCAAAATTTTATTTAAAGTTCTTAATTGACTCAATATATAAAATCATTCTCTACTGGTAGAAGGTGCTAATCTTCATTAAAAATAAAATTATAAAAATAAATAAACACTAAATAAATTAAAAAATAAAAACTTTTAATTCCATACAGAATGTATTTTCTTCAAACTCTTTTCTCTCATAATTTTATTTTTCTTCAAAATTAACAACTTCCAATTTTTAGCTTTGCAATTTTATTTACTGAGCTAACTGATAAATTTAAATGAAAGATACAAATTGCTAATTTGAATTTGCCAAATGCTATTATTCAGCATTAAATGTCTCCTGCAACACTTAAGTGTTTAGAATTTAATTTTTATAGAAATATTTTTAAAAAATAAAAATGTAATATAATACAAATTTTTATTTTTAGTTTGAATCTGAATCAAAATTAGACATTAACTATATCATTTATCATAAAAAACTAATATGTATATATTTCTAATGACAAAAACAATTAACTAAAAATCATTAAAAATTTTCTATCAAATGTTATATTTTTTATAAATAAATTTTAAAATTATTACATGTACTATCACATTATTATTTAAGAAAAATTAACTTGATGTATAACATGAATTTTTTTCACTTACAAAATTCCTTTCTGATACAGAATAGAGCCCAACACTTTGTGCAGTTTTCCTAAAGTATGACACTACAGTGAGGTGTAGAACCTAAATCAGTTGTCAATAATAAATGTGCAAAAATAAAAGAAAGACAGCATAGAAAAACAGAAAATAAAACAATAATTAAATTGAAAACAACAGGTAAATTTAATTGAAAAAAAAAACAGCAAAAAATATTTTAAATTTAAGAAATTGATTATAGAAAAAGAATTTACAAAATATCTTCTTTAATAAATAAAGAACAGAAAATTATTTTAGAATTTATGTTAACAATAAAATTTTTAGATAAAATAATTTATTAAATCAATAGCTGCAAACAAAATAAAAATAATTAAAGTAAGTTAATTTATTGCTTTCATTTGATAAGCATCTATATTCATTCACAGCATAATATAGATATTAATGAATTACTTTTGTAAAGATTACATGTTAAGCATAAAAATAAATTTTATTAATATCGTCTGCATCACAGTAAATTTGGAACCCTTTTTTGTTTCTCTCTTTTTTTTTCTTTTTGTTATAGGACAGTGTTATATTTTTAATTCTGAATACTGCTAAAATATATTATTCTTACCATTACTCAATGCAATACTCTANCAAACAAGGAAGCAAGTCCGTGGAAAAGGATATAATCATATCCATAGCAATCTTTTTTTTTCCGAAAAATTTTTTGAATAAAATTTTCCTGTCAAGTCCAGCCTCTACATAACTAAAAGCTTGGATGTAACTTACATATATGTATTTTACAACAGATTTACATAACTTTGCATATTTATAGAAGACACAGTTCCATACATATTTTATTTCGATAGTGATTTAATAACTCCTGTGCTTTTTGTTGAAAATTTCTGAAATCTTGCAGGGTGGTTTAGTTATTAAGGGGATTGATGTTATTAAATTTTGGTGATTAAAGGTCAAGAGAATGGGGAGATAAAAGGGGTTCTGTGTATCTCCAGTAAGGTTGAATTTAATGGTAATTTTACTCATTATTAGCATTTACAATTTTTTAAAAACCTGTCCCTACCCTGAAAATTAAACTTTTTGTCATTTTATTAGAGTTAAAAATATAAAAGTTTCAAAAATAAAATATCGTAACAGAAGGCACCACTAAATGTTGCCAGGAAAGTTAAGCAACTTGTTGCTGGATTTTTATTTTAAATTAATGCAATCCCTTTAATTTCCAATGTTTTGAATGGTGTTGGATCAATGTCTGTGTCTTCATCAGTCATCCTTAGAATATTTTCTTCATGTAGGATCTTTATCAATTGTGCATTTACTAATTTTTCCTCATGGGTTTCAATGAGCTGTTCAATTTCTAAATTCAATCTCCTCTCCTGTTGAAAAACTTGATTAGTTAACATATCAGAAGTTTCAATATCATCTACATTATACTTTACAAATTTTGAGATTAGCATCCACAATTGTCCACTATTCTTACAATGTGTAAAATCAACTATACAGTAGAGCGTCGTTTATCCGAATCAATTGGAAACTGAGGTTGTTCAGATAACTTATTTTTCGGATAACCAATTATGTACGAAAAAATATATTAACCTATCCTGTGTTGAAATTTTTCTCCGTTGCCTGTCGCTTCGCGTTGAATTTTCGTCGATGTTAAGCCTAACATAAACTTTTTAAAATAATAATCGTGGCTATTGTATCGTTAAAATTATTTCTTTATTTTTTACAAACAAAATAAATATATTGAAAAATATAAAAACAAAAAAAGTTATACTTTAGAAGTTAATCTAGTATCAAAAAAGTTTGTTTCAGCATGACACACAGTCCTCGGAAAAACACCACACAAAAGTGCCAGTGCTGCCAGCTAAAACACACACATCAACAAAAAAAAATATTGGAGTAGTCCGAGATATAGCCAAAGATTGCAGCGCCACAGCACTAGCGAAAATTTAAATTTGCCGACTGGAATTCTTTTGGATAACCGACATTTCGGATAGCTGACTTTCAGATAAACGATGCTCTACTGTATTATTCAAAAATAATTAATTAATGACAATTTGCCAAATTTTGTTAAAACCCAGACATTTTTTGGTCTTCAACTGGATATCCAGACATAATGCAAAAACCAGACAAGTGGCAATACTTGGAACAAATGAAGCATTGTATCGGTGGGGATAGCTTAGTCGGATCACGGGAGGGATACAAATATATGACGGTCGTATCTGCGGTTTATTTTATCATAACCTGGAATATGCCTGTACAATAGTTTTCTTCCCAAACACATCAAAATTAAATAAAATAAAATTTACTAATTATTAAACGTTCTCAATGACAAAGTGTCCACTGATAATTTAAATTTGCACACATTAATTAAGTTTTCAGATTCTAACATCAATATCAACAGAGTATTTAGTATTCAGTGTTTATTATACACTAAACCTTTATCACAAATATTAATCTTCAAACATATCTCTTCATATTCAATATAAGTATTTATTAGGTAATGTTTTGAAGGATATCATATGTTGCTCAGATGAATTTAGATTTAGTAAGGAAAATAGATCTTATAAAAATTACTTATAAATTAATTAAAACTTTTCATACCTTATTGTTTTTATAAAATAAATACAAAAAAATTTAACAAAAANCATTATACTAGTCACTAGTCTATTCGCATTGAATAGACTAGTGACTAGTATAATGTTATTTGTTTAATTATTGTACAATATAACGAATAAAATATCTAATTATTCTTAATATAATATTTTACTATATCGCCCAGAAAATTGTTTTTCGCTCCCAAAATATAAATTGTTACTAATCGCCCCTCAACACGGAAAAACTCCCACATGGGGGCGATATCGCCCCCATTGAGAAACACTGATCTATTCCAATGGATGACATGCAAAATTAAATCAGGGATTGATTAACAAGATGAAGAAAAAATTAGCTGAAGTTCCAAACAGCTACATGCTAAATTTCATGTCAAGTCCTAACAGCTATTGGCCAAATCTCATGTTCAGAGTTCATTCTAGAATTTATTGAACTGCTAAACAAAAGGTCCTCAGTAAATTTTGTCTTAGAAATTTTTTGAAAATATATTATGCTATTCACATGAGTAGTCTCATTATCTTGCATTAAGTTTTTAATAAATTATACTTCATAATGAATTTGCATGTCTTTTCCAAATACCATGTACTGGAATATGTACATTTTATTTATTTATTTATTTAAAAATAAATAAATAAATAAAATGTTTTTTTAAAAAAAAATTCAACTTATAATTTTAGTAGTAATTTAGAAAGTGACAACTAGAAAGAAATATATTTAATGACATTTATATAAAAATTTCTGGACTGAGGGTAACCTCATGCAAATGCCCAGCAGACTGAAGGGGAGGGGTGTTTTTTGTTATTTAAAAAAAAAATCATAAAAAACTAATAATAATTATGTCATATCTTGAAATTTGTTTCTTTGTATTTTCTGTAACATGAAATAATTAACAGAATAATGATTAAAAAGAAAAAAAAAAGCCTTTTTTTAAATTTAAAAAAAGTCTGACACCAACTGGGTTAAAAAAACATTTTATTTGGCACTTAGTTTGGGGCCAACACAAGCTTTCAATTGTATTTCTGACCTGGGATTATCATTTATAAATGTAAACCTTAATCAACTGATAACTTTTTGTATGCAGAAATTTTATAAAACATGAAAATGTTAAACAATGCATGATGCTTTAGCAGTGAAAATAATAAATTTTTCATTAAGCATACTTCCTACATCAATTATAGATGAGTCTAAGCCAGGGGTGGCCAACAGGTTTTGCCACCGGGCCGAATTGGAAAGAAAACTTTTTTCACGGGCCGAACCAGAGGCTGCCCTAGGAAGATTTTGAAGTGGTGCAAGATCTCATTGTGGTGTCACCCCGTAGAGACTGAATTGTACATAGAGATTACAGATACATTTTTCACATTATCATGCTTTATCAACATTCTACGCTGTACTTAAGAGATTTGTAATGGAGGGTTAACTCTAAATGCACAGTGAGTTTGTTGACCTTTTTTTTTTTTATTATTTAGGCATCAGAATTTTTCATTGAGCTATTCAGACTTGAGTAGCTAATATTGAAAGATTAATTGCAGCTCGCATAAATTCATTAGACAGGCTAAACCTGGCCCGTGGGCCATATGTTGGCCATGCCTGGTCTAAACCATATAGCTCCATCAAATAACATAAAACTGAACATGTGAGATTTGTCCTTCAAGTTTTAGAGAAAATTGGCTTGACAAACAAGACTCATCCATAGACCAAAATGTGTTAAATTGATTCCTTAATATGGGATTCCTAAAATTAGGCTATTCACTTTATCAGATATGTGGGTTATTTATTTAAAAAAATTAAATTTTAATCCATCAAAATAGATCAGGATTTTAAAAACATTGGAGAATGTAGTTAAACATTTGGTATCATTTCTCACAAACATATAAATAGATAATCATCAGTCCAATTGATTGATTGCTTGCCAGTGGCGAGTTGTATAGTGAGGATCAACTTTAATTCAGTTGGAATTTAAAACCTGCATATAACCTACACCCCTTTCAAATTATTTTTCAAATATATCCCCGAGGGATTATCTGCATGAAATTACAGTAGTTCACAATCTTTCAATGTCAAAATTTAGATTAAGAGCTTTTCTATGCAATGTATGAAATCAAAAATGTTAATGTCCTAACATAATAAGTGTCTATTATACACATTAAAAATAGTAGTAGTTCCAAAATTTTATTTAAAGTTCTTAATTGACTCAATATATAAAATCATTCTCTACTGGTAGAAGGTGCTAATCTTCATTAAAAATAAAATTATAAAAATAAATAAACACTAAATAAATTAAAAAATAAAAACTTTTAATTCCATACAGAATGTATTTTCTTCAAACTCTTTTCTCTCATAATTTTATTTTTCTTCAAAATTAACAACTTCCAATTTTTAGCTTTGCAATTTTATTTACTGAGCTAACTGATAAATTTAAATGAAAGATACAAATTGCTAATTTGAATTTGCCAAATGCTATTATTCAGCATTAAATGTCTCCTGCAACACTTAAGTGTTTAGAATTTAATTTTTATAGAAATATTTTTAAAAAATAAAAATGTAATATAATACAAATTTTTATTTTTAGTTTGAATCTGAATCAAAATTAGACATTAACTATATCATTTATCATAAAAAACTAATATGTATATATTTCTAATGACAAAAACAATTAACTAAAAATCATTAAAAATTTTCTATCAAATGTTATATTTTTTATAAATAAATTTTAAAATTATTACATGTACTATCACATTATTATTTAAGAAAAATTAACTTGATGTATAACATGAATTTTTTTCACTTACAAAATTCCTTTCTGATACAGAATAGAGCCCAACACTTTGTGCAGTTTTCCTAAAGTATGACACTACAGTGAGGTGTAGAACCTAAATCAGTTGTCAATAATAAATGTGCAAAAATAAAAGAAAGACAGCATAGAAAAACAGAAAATAAAACAATAATTAAATTGAAAACAACAGGTAAATTTAATTGAAAAAAAAAACAGCAAAAAATATTTTAAATTTAAGAAATTGATTATAGAAAAAGAATTTACAAAATATCTTCTTTAATAAATAAAGAACAGAAAATTATTTTAGAATTTATGTTAACAATAAAATTTTTAGATAAAATAATTTATTAAATCAATAGCTGCAAACAAAATAAAAATAATTAAAGTAAGTTAATTTATTGCTTTCATTTGATAAGCATCTATATTCATTCACAGCATAATATAGATATTAATGAATTACTTTTGTAAAGATTACATGTTAAGCATAAAAATAAATTTTATTAATATCGTCTGCATCACAGTAAATTTGGAACCCTTTTTTGTTTCTCTCTTTTTTTTTCTTTTTGTTATAGGACAGTGTTATATTTTTAATTCTGAATACTGCTAAAATATATTATTCTTACCATTACTCAATGCAATACTCTAAATTAAGTTTATTAAGTTTTATATTAGTTTAAGTTAGGAAATAAAAAAAAATATAACTTACAACTAAAAATTCTTTTTTATCAATTCTCTGATTGCAATCAGTATCAAACATATTAAATGCTATTCGAAATCCAGAATGTGGTTCTAGAAATCAAATATTATGTATTATATGTTTTTGTTAAGTACAAGATAATTTTAGTGATAGTGCATAACATATGTGTTAAATGAGAATGAATTAAAAAAGTACTGAATTACAGTCAACTCACCTTAAAACACTGATAGAGCAAATTTTCATGTTAAAGTGAATTTTGCCATTGTAACAACATTAATTTTCACCCCATAGAGCAACCAAAAACTTTGTCAGAATTTGTTAAACCAAATCAATTACCTTCACAACCTCCAAGAAATAACCCTATTTCCAATAATGGCTGCTTTTTATACTTTTTGAAGTGAATAATAAAAAATAGTATTGTAATAAATGTTCTACTAATAAAACACACCTTTAATAATCCAGCTAATAAAATGACTTTATTTATTTTTATTTTTGTTAAGGGACATTTTTTCGGATTAATTTATATTTTTCGTTTATTTTATCAACACAGCTACTTTTCCATTATTTATATTTTAATTTCGTATTTATGTTCTTTTTTGTGTTCGATTTTATTCTATGTTATGGTAACTGAAGAAGATCATTAAGAAACGATCAAAACGTTTTTACATTTTTAATTTTTATTAGCTGGATTATTAAAGGTGTGTTTTATTATTAGTATATTTATCCAGTTTGTTCATTATATAAGTAATAAATGTTCTATTTTTAGTAAATAATTTTCTTCTCCTAGTAAGCAATGATGGGTTCATCCTCCAATTGTAATGCAATTCAAACATCTGATTTTAGTGGACCATTCTACTGTACTCAGAAAATAGGGATTGAGGTTTAAAGATGCCCATCCCTTTAAATGGATGTGGTCCCATGCAAATGTGTTAGTTTACATATCAGAAAGTGCATACAGTGATGCCAGGTTTGATTACTTTGTGACAAATTTGGCTTTTTTTTTACTCTTTTTGCACCAAAAGATATTTTTTCCTTTTCAAAACGAAAAACAAATTTTCTATCGGAAAATTTTTTGAATAAAATTTTCCTGTCAAGTCCAGCCTCTACATAACTAAAAGCTTGGATGTAACTTACATATATGTATTTTACAACAGATTTACATAACTTTGCATATTTATAGAAGACACAGTTCCATACATATTTTATTTCGATAGTGATTTAATAACTCCTGTGCTTTTTGTTGAAAATTTCTGAAATCTTGCAGGGTGGTTTAGTTATTAAGGGGATTGATGTTATTAAATTTTGGTGATTAAAGGTCAAGAGAATGGGGAGNACTGACATTTCGGATAGCTGACTTTCAGATAAACGATGCTCTACTGTATTATTCAAAAATAATTAATTAATGACAATTTGCCAAATTTTGTTAAAACCCAGACATTTTTTGGTCTTCAACTGGATATCCAGACATAATGCAAAAACCAGACAAGTGGCAATACTTGGAACAAATGAAGCATTGTATCGGTGGGGATAGCTTAGTCAGATCACGGGAGGGATACAAATATATGACGGTCGTATCTGCGGTTTATTTTATCATAACCTGGAATATGCCTGTACAATAGTTTTCTTCCCAAACACATCAAAATTAAATAAAATAAAATTTACTAATTATTAAACGTTCTCAATGACAAAGTGTCCACTGATAATTTAAATTTGCACACATTAATTAAGTTTTCAGATTCTAACATCAATATCAACAGAGTATTTAGTATTCAGTGTTTATTATACACTAAACCTTTATCACAAATATTAATCTTCAAACATATCTCTTCATATTCAATATAAGTATTTATTAGGTAATGTTTTGAAGGATATCATATGTTGCTCAGATGAATTTAGATTTAGTAAGGAAAATAGATCTTGACACGCAACGGAGAAAAATGTCAAGATGGGACAAATTAATATATTTTTTCGTATATAATCGATTATCCGAAACATCGATCTTCCGAACAACCCCAGTCCCCAATTGATTCAGATAATCGACGCTCTACTGTATATCAAAGTATGAATTTGAACTATACAGGTGTACCCCAGGTTATGTACATAATGCATACCATCTAGTGGTTGTATTGTGAATGGTTGTATTGTAAATTATCCATTTCCCATACATTTACATACATTTTATTTTAATTCATACATATGTCTTAAATTGAATTTTAAATAAATGCATATAACATCAATAAACAAATAAGATACAACTGTGACAATGCACAAAGCGCCCCCTATGCTTCAACACTACGGGACCAAAAGGTCGACACCACATTGCAATGACAAGTTTGTCAGGACTGACACCACTGTGTCTTTAAGGTATACACAGAAACCTAAATGGCTGCAATTTCTGTCTTGTTCGCATGAGCCATCACATTTGTAGGTGCTTGGACTCGGGATGGAGACCAATTAAGCTAAAGAAGTGCACTTTACAATTCGATTATAGAAAATAATACCTGTTTGTTGATTATATAAACTAATTACACATATGCTTTAAGCGAAAGAGAGTTTACAAATGTTCGCACGTGGTATTTACCTGAAGAGCGCTCTCTTGATTTGGGTCTTTTTTCGATGGAGACATGTCCTTGGTGGGTACTTGGGGTCATTGGCTATCAGTGGTTAAGCTTCTGATCACTGGCTATTGAAGGAGCATCGGCAGTGAAGTGTATCCGAGTGTACACACACGAACAACCTTCGAGGATGGAAAAACTCTCCTGTCGGGCCATCAGACCTTTTCCCTTATTTAGGGGTCCTCCCCCTCGCAACGCTTGTCCTTTTTTGGTAAAATCGTCCTTCACGTCCAATGCCGATTTTTGCATTTGATTCCTAGTGACACATTCGATGTGTCACCTCCAAACAAGGAAGCAAGTCCGTGGAAAAGGATATAATCATATCCATAGCAATCTTTTTTTTTCCGAAAAATTTTTTGAATAANATTGAATAGACTAGTGACTAGTATAATGTTATTTGTTTAATTATTGTACAATATAACGAATAAAATATCTAATTATTCTTAATATAATATTTTACTATATCGCCCAGAAAATTGTTTTTCGCTCCCAAAATATAAATTGTTACTAATCGCCCCTCAACACGGAAAAACTCCCACATGGGGGCGATATCGCCCCCATTGAGAAACACTGATCTATTCCAATGGATGACATGCAAAATTAAATCAGGGATTGATTAACAAGATGAAGAAAAAATTAGCTGAAGTTCCAAACAGCTACATGCTAAATTTCATGTCAAGTCCTAACAGCTATTGGCCAAATCTCATGTTCAGAGTTCATTCTAGAATTTATTGAACTGCTAAACAAAAGGTCCTCAGTAAATTTTGTCTTAGAAATTTTTTGAAAATATATTATGCTATTCACATGAGTAGTCTCATTATCTTGCATTAAGTTTTTAATAAATTATACTTCATAATGAATTTGCATGTCTTTTCCAAATACCATGTACTGGAATATGTACATTTTATTTATTTATTTATTTAAAAATAAATAAATAAATAAAATGTTTTTTTAAAAAAAAATTCAACTTATAATTTTAGTAGTAATTTAGAAAGTGACAACTAGAAAGAAATATATTTAATGACATTTATATAAAAATTTCTGGACTGAGGGTAACCTCATGCAAATGCCCAGCAGACTGAAGGGGAGGGGTGTTTTTTGTTATTTAAAAAAAAAATCATAAAAAACTAATAATAATTATGTCATATCTTGAAATTTGTTTCTTTGTATTTTCTGTAACATGAAATAATTAACAGAATAATGATTAAAAAGAAAAAAAAAAGCCTTTTTTTAAATTTAAAAAAAGTCTGACACCAACTGGGTTAAAAAAACATTTTATTTGGCACTTAGTTTGGGGCCAACACAAGCTTTCAATTGTATTTCTGACCTGGGATTATCATTTATAAATGTAAACCTTAATCAACTGATAACTTTTTGTATGCAGAAATTTTATAAAACATGAAAATGTTAAACAATGCATGATGCTTTAGCAGTGAAAATAATAAATTTTTCATTAAGCATACTTCCTACATCAATTATAGATGAGTCTAAGCCAGGGGTGGCCAACAGGTTTTGCCACCGGGCCGAATTGGAAAGAAAACTTTTTTCACGGGCCGAACCAGAGGCTGCCCTAGGAAGATTTTGAAGTGGTGCAAGATCTCATTGTGGTGTCACCCCGTAGAGACTGAATTGTACATAGAGATTACAGATACATTTTTCACATTATCATGCTTTATCAACATTCTACGCTGTACTTAAGAGATTTGTAATGGAGGGTTAACTCTAAATGCACAGTGAGTTTGTTGACCTTTTTTTTTTTTATTATTTAGGCATCAGAATTTTTCATTGAGCTATTCAGACTTGAGTAGCTAATATTGAAAGATTAATTGCAGCTCGCATAAATTCATTAGACAGGCTAAACCTGGCCCGTGGGCCATATGTTGGCCATGCCTGGTCTAAACCATATAGCTCCATCAAATAACATAAAACTGAACATGTGAGATTTGTCCTTCAAGTTTTAGAGAAAATTGGCTTGACAAACAAGACTCATCCATAGACCAAAATGTGTTAAATTGATTCCTTAATATGGGATTCCTAAAATTAGGCTATTCACTTTATCAGATATGTGGGTTATTTATTTAAAAAAATTAAATTTTAATCCATCAAAATAGATCAGGATTTTAAAAACATTGGAGAATGTAGTTAAACATTTGGTATCATTTCTCACAAACATATAAATAGATAATCATCAGTCCAATTGATTGATTGCTTGCCAGTGGCGAGTTGTATAGTGAGGATCAACTTTAATTCAGTTGGAATTTAAAACCTGCATATAACCTACACCCCTTTCAAATTATTTTTCAAATATATCCCCGAGGGATTATCTGCATGAAATTACAGTAGTTCACAATCTTTCAATGTCAAAATTTAGATTAAGAGCTTTTCTATGCAATGTATGAAATCAAAAATGTTAATGTCCTAACATAATAAGTGTCTATTATACACATTAAAAATAGTAGTAGTTCCAAAATTTTATTTAAAGTTCTTAATTGACTCAATATATAAAATCATTCTCTACTGGTAGAAGGTGCTAATCTTCATTAAAAATAAAATTATAAAAATAAATAAACACTAAATAAATTAAAAAATAAAAACTTTTAATTCCATACAGAATGTATTTTCTTCAAACTCTTTTCTCTCATAATTTTATTTTTCTTCAAAATTAACAACTTCCAATTTTTAGCTTTGCAATTTTATTTACTGAGCTAACTGATAAATTTAAATGAAAGATACAAATTGCTAATTTGAATTTGCCAAATGCTATTATTCAGCATTAAATGTCTCCTGCAACACTTAAGTGTTTAGAATTTAATTTTTATAGAAATATTTTTAAAAAATAAAAATGTAATATAATACAAATTTTTATTTTTAGTTTGAATCTGAATCAAAATTAGACATTAACTATATCATTTATCATAAAAAACTAATATGTATATATTTCTAATGACAAAAACAATTAACTAAAAATCATTAAAAATTTTCTATCAAATGTTATATTTTTTATAAATAAATTTTAAAATTATTACATGTACTATCACATTATTATTTAAGAAAAATTAACTTGATGTATAACATGAATTTTTTTCACTTACAAAATTCCTTTCTGATACAGAATAGAGCCCAACACTTTGTGCAGTTTTCCTAAAGTATGACACTACAGTGAGGTGTAGAACCTAAATCAGTTGTCAATAATAAATGTGCAAAAATAAAAGAAAGACAGCATAGAAAAACAGAAAATAAAACAATAATTAAATTGAAAACAACAGGTAAATTTAATTGAAAAAAAAAACAGCAAAAAATATTTTAAATTTAAGAAATTGATTATAGAAAAAGAATTTACAAAATATCTTCTTTAATAAATAAAGAACAGAAAATTATTTTAGAATTTATGTTAACAATAAAATTTTTAGATAAAATAATTTATTAAATCAATAGCTGCAAACAAAATAAAAATAATTAAAGTAAGTTAATTTATTGCTTTCATTTGATAAGCATCTATATTCATTCACAGCATAATATAGATATTAATGAATTACTTTTGTAAAGATTACATGTTAAGCATAAAAATAAATTTTATTAATATCGTCTGCATCACAGTAAATTTGGAACCCTTTTTTGTTTCTCTCTTTTTTTTTCTTTTTGTTATAGGACAGTGTTATATTTTTAATTCTGAATACTGCTAAAATATATTATTCTTACCATTACTCAATGCAATACTCTAAATTAAGTTTATTAAGTTTTATATTAGTTTAAGTTAGGAAATAAAAAAAAATATAACTTACAACTAAAAATTCTTTTTTATCAATTCTCTGATTGCAATCAGTATCAAACATATTAAATGCTATTCGAAATCCAGAATGTGGTTCTAGAAATCAAATATTATGTATTATATGTTTTTGTTAAGTACAAGATAATTTTAGTGATAGTGCATAACATATGTGTTAAATGAGAATGAATTAAAAAAGTACTGAATTACAGTCAACTCACCTTAAAACACTGATAGAGCAAATTTTCATGTTAAAGTGAATTTTGCCATTGTAACAACATTAATTTTCACCCCATAGAGCAACCAAAAACTTTGTCAGAATTTGTTAAACCAAATCAATTACCTTCACAACCTCCAAGAAATAACCCTATTTCCAATAATGGCTGCTTTTTATACTTTTTGAAGTGAATAATAAAAAATAGTATTGTAATAAATGTTCTACTAATAAAACACACCTTTAATAATCCAGCTAATAAAATGACTTTATTTATTTTTATTTTTGTTAAGGGACATTTTTTCGGATTAATTTATATTTTTCGTTTATTTTATCAACACAGCTACTTTTCCATTATTTATATTTTAATTTCGTATTTATGTTCTTTTTTGTGTTCGATTTTATTCTATGTTATGGTAACTGAAGAAGATCATTAAGAAACGATCAAAACGTTTTTACATTTTTAATTTTTATTAGCTGGATTATTAAAGGTGTGTTTTATTATTAGTATATTTATCCAGTTTGTTCATTATATAAGTAATAAATGTTCTATTTTTAGTAAATAATTTTCTTCTCCTAGTAAGCAATGATGGGTTCATCCTCCAATTGTAATGCAATTCAAACATCTGATTTTAGTGGACCATTCTACTGTACTCAGAAAATAGGGATTGAGGTTTAAAGATGCCCATCCCTTTAAATGGATGTGGTCCCATGCAAATGTGTTAGTTTACATATCAGAAAGTGCATACAGTGATGCCAGGTTTGATTACTTTGTGACAAATTTGGCTTTTTTTTTTACTCTTTTTGCACCAAAAGATATTTTTCTACTTTTTAAAACAATCTTCAACAGGAAAAAACCACGGATTTCTTTTAGATTTGTTTTGTCAAATTACTTTAATATATTGCTCAACACTTAATCAGCTAAATCATCTCTTCCTAATTTTGTTTGATTTAAAAATCATTCAGAACATAAAATAAAATTTATTTATAAAAACACATTAACTTTATTTAGTAAATTCATTCAAAACATTAAAATTTAGAGATTTCAATTGCCTATTAAGCCCTAATCCCCTAAATTATACAACCTTGACCTTGACCTTGACCCTGAAAATCATTAATATAAAGTGAACTAACAACTGTTCCCTAGCAATTTGTATTAATGCAAGTTGACTGTAATTACATAGAAAATGTTTAAAAGTATTAAAGTTATTATTAAATTTAGGACACTTAGGCACTAAAAGTCATAAGTTATAATTTTTTATAACTACTTATACAATTTTAAGTACTTAGATGTTCTAGCCTTAGTTATTATGTAAGTTAATAAATTAATAAAAAAATAAATATTATAAATGGTTTGGATCATAATCTCGAAAGATAAAATCCCACATATTCCTAAAGGCTAAAATCCTGAAAAATCATAATCCCAAAGAATTAAAATCTCAAAAATCAAAATCCTGAAATACCTACAACCTCAATTTCCAATGAAAAATGTGTAGTCTGTATATGAGTACATGCAGAATGATTTCCGCATATCCTAAACAACATGAAAGCATGACACAGAAGATGGAAAAATTTAGTAGAAATGCTCATATTGGTGAATATCGAAGTATTTCAACATTAAATAATTTCAAAAAGTGTGCCATGTAGAAAATGAATATGAACGTATTCTCCAAGGAGAACTATGTCCTAAAAGGAAAAAAAAAGCAGATACTCATTGCAAAAAAATACTTCAAAATATAGTAAAAATGGCTAATTTTCAGCATTAATTTTTATAATTTGCAATTCTATATATTTGATTTTTGCCACTATGTATTAATGTAATAATAATCAATATGTGTGTATTACATATTGTGCATACATATTGACTATTACTATTTTTAAATATTTTATTGTATAAAAGGGGCTATGAAGTGTTCTGTCATGTGTTTATATATTACTCAAATAAATTGTGTTACTGGATTTTTAAAGGTTTTTTGGTGTTTGTCATTACTCAAATAAATTTTGTTTAAAAATGTACAATTTTTAATATATGACTTTTAAAGATTTGTTATGATTATTTTTTCCAGGATTATATTTTTGGAATTGTAATTTTTTGGGGAATACTGCTAAAATATATTATTCTTACCATTACTCAATGCAATACTCTAAATTAAGTTTATTAAGTTTTATATTAGTTTAAGTTAGGAAATAAAAAAAAATATAACTTACAACTAAAAATTCTTTTTTATCAATTCTCTGATTGCAATCAGTATCAAACATATTAAATGCTATTCGAAATCCAGAATGTGGTTCTAGAAATCAAATATTATGTATTATATGTTTTTGTTAAGTACAAGATAATTTTAGTGATAGTGCATAACATATGTGTTAAATGAGAATGAATTAAAAAAGTACTGAATTACAGTCAACTCACCTTAAAACACTGATAGAGCAAATTTTCATGTTAAAGTGAATNTAATTATTGTACAATATAACGAATAAAATATCTAATTATTCTTAATATAATATTTTACTATATCGCCCAGAAAATTGTTTTTCGCTCCCAAAATATAAATTGTTACTAATCGCCCCTCAACACGGAAAAACTCCCACATGGGGGCGATATCGCCCCCATTGAGAAACACTGATCTATTCCAATGGATGACATGCAAAATTAAATCAGGGATTGATTAACAAGATGAAGAAAAAATTAGCTGAAGTTCCAAACAGCTACATGCTAAATTTCATGTCAAGTCCTAACAGCTATTGGCCAAATCTCATGTTCAGAGTTCATTCTAGAATTTATTGAACTGCTAAACAAAAGGTCCTCAGTAAATTTTGTCTTAGAAATTTTTTGAAAATATATTATGCTATTCACATGAGTAGTCTCATTATCTTGCATTAAGTTTTTAATAAATTATACTTCATAATGAATTTGCATGTCTTTTCCAAATACCATGTACTGGAATATGTACATTTTATTTATTTATTTATTTAAAAATAAATAAATAAATAAAATGTTTTTTTAAAAAAAAATTCAACTTATAATTTTAGTAGTAATTTAGAAAGTGACAACTAGAAAGAAATATATTTAATGACATTTATATAAAAATTTCTGGACTGAGGGTAACCTCATGCAAATGCCCAGCAGACTGAAGGGGAGGGGTGTTTTTTGTTATTTAAAAAAAAAATCATAAAAAACTAATAATAATTATGTCATATCTTGAAATTTGTTTCTTTGTATTTTCTGTAACATGAAATAATTAACAGAATAATGATTAAAAAGAAAAAAAAAAGCCTTTTTTTAAATTTAAAAAAAGTCTGACACCAACTGGGTTAAAAAAACATTTTATTTGGCACTTAGTTTGGGGCCAACACAAGCTTTCAATTGTATTTCTGACCTGGGATTATCATTTATAAATGTAAACCTTAATCAACTGATAACTTTTTGTATGCAGAAATTTTATAAAACATGAAAATGTTAAACAATGCATGATGCTTTAGCAGTGAAAATAATAAATTTTTCATTAAGCATACTTCCTACATCAATTATAGATGAGTCTAAGCCAGGGGTGGCCAACAGGTTTTGCCACCGGGCCGAATTGGAAAGAAAACTTTTTTCACGGGCCGAACCAGAGGCTGCCCTAGGAAGATTTTGAAGTGGTGCAAGATCTCATTGTGGTGTCACCCCGTAGAGACTGAATTGTACATAGAGATTACAGATACATTTTTCACATTATCATGCTTTATCAACATTCTACGCTGTACTTAAGAGATTTGTAATGGAGGGTTAACTCTAAATGCACAGTGAGTTTGTTGACCTTTTTTTTTTTTATTATTTAGGCATCAGAATTTTTCATTGAGCTATTCAGACTTGAGTAGCTAATATTGAAAGATTAATTGCAGCTCGCATAAATTCATTAGACAGGCTAAACCTGGCCCGTGGGCCATATGTTGGCCATGCCTGGTCTAAACCATATAGCTCCATCAAATAACATAAAACTGAACATGTGAGATTTGTCCTTCAAGTTTTAGAGAAAATTGGCTTGACAAACAAGACTCATCCATAGACCAAAATGTGTTAAATTGATTCCTTAATATGGGATTCCTAAAATTAGGCTATTCACTTTATCAGATATGTGGGTTATTTATTTAAAAAAATTAAATTTTAATCCATCAAAATAGATCAGGATTTTAAAAACATTGGAGAATGTAGTTAAACATTTGGTATCATTTCTCACAAACATATAAATAGATAATCATCAGTCCAATTGATTGATTGCTTGCCAGTGGCGAGTTGTATAGTGAGGATCAACTTTAATTCAGTTGGAATTTAAAACCTGCATATAACCTACACCCCTTTCAAATTATTTTTCAAATATATCCCCGAGGGATTATCTGCATGAAATTACAGTAGTTCACAATCTTTCAATGTCAAAATTTAGATTAAGAGCTTTTCTATGCAATGTATGAAATCAAAAATGTTAATGTCCTAACATAATAAGTGTCTATTATACACATTAAAAATAGTAGTAGTTCCAAAATTTTATTTAAAGTTCTTAATTGACTCAATATATAAAATCATTCTCTACTGGTAGAAGGTGCTAATCTTCATTAAAAATAAAATTATAAAAATAAATAAACACTAAATAAATTAAAAAATAAAAACTTTTAATTCCATACAGAATGTATTTTCTTCAAACTCTTTTCTCTCATAATTTTATTTTTCTTCAAAATTAACAACTTCCAATTTTTAGCTTTGCAATTTTATTTACTGAGCTAACTGATAAATTTAAATGAAAGATACAAATTGCTAATTTGAATTTGCCAAATGCTATTATTCAGCATTAAATGTCTCCTGCAACACTTAAGTGTTTAGAATTTAATTTTTATAGAAATATTTTTAAAAAATAAAAATGTAATATAATACAAATTTTTATTTTTAGTTTGAATCTGAATCAAAATTAGACATTAACTATATCATTTATCATAAAAAACTAATATGTATATATTTCTAATGACAAAAACAATTAACTAAAAATCATTAAAAATTTTCTATCAAATGTTATATTTTTTATAAATAAATTTTAAAATTATTACATGTACTATCACATTATTATTTAAGAAAAATTAACTTGATGTATAACATGAATTTTTTTCACTTACAAAATTCCTTTCTGATACAGAATAGAGCCCAACACTTTGTGCAGTTTTCCTAAAGTATGACACTACAGTGAGGTGTAGAACCTAAATCAGTTGTCAATAATAAATGTGCAAAAATAAAAGAAAGACAGCATAGAAAAACAGAAAATAAAACAATAATTAAATTGAAAACAACAGGTAAATTTAATTGAAAAAAAAAACAGCAAAAAATATTTTAAATTTAAGAAATTGATTATAGAAAAAGAATTTACAAAATATCTTCTTTAATAAATAAAGAACAGAAAATTATTTTAGAATTTATGTTAACAATAAAATTTTTAGATAAAATAATTTATTAAATCAATAGCTGCAAACAAAATAAAAATAATTAAAGTAAGTTAATTTATTGCTTTCATTTGATAAGCATCTATATTCATTCACAGCATAATATAGATATTAATGAATTACTTTTGTAAAGATTACATGTTAAGCATAAAAATAAATTTTATTAATATCGTCTGCATCACAGTAAATTTGGAACCCTTTTTTGTTTCTCTCTTTTTTTTTCTTTTTGTTATAGGACAGTGTTATATTTTTAATTCTGAATACTGCTAAAATATATTATTCTTACCATTACTCAATGCAATACTCTAAATTAAGTTTATTAAGTTTTATATTAGTTTAAGTTAGGAAATAAAAAAAAATATAACTTACAACTAAAAATTCTTTTTTATCAATTCTCTGATTGCAATCAGTATCAAACATATTAAATGCTATTCGAAATCCAGAATGTGGTTCTAGAAATCAAATATTATGTATTATATGTTTTTGTTAAGTACAAGATAATTTTAGTGATAGTGCATAACATATGTGTTAAATGAGAATGAATTAAAAAAGTACTGAATTACAGTCAACTCACCTTAAAACACTGATAGAGCAAATTTTCATGTTAAAGTGAATTTTGCCATTGTAACAACATTAATTTTCACCCCATAGAGCAACCAAAAACTTTGTCAGAATTTGTTAAACCAAATCAATTACCTTCACAACCTCCAAGAAATAACCCTATTTCCAATAATGGCTGCTTTTTATACTTTTTGAAGTGAATAATAAAAAATAGTATTGTAATAAATGTTCTACTAATAAAACACACCTTTAATAATCCAGCTAATAAAATGACTTTATTTATTTTTATTTTTGTTAAGGGACATTTTTTCGGATTAATTTATATTTTTCGTTTATTTTATCAACACAGCTACTTTTCCATTATTTATATTTTAATTTCGTATTTATGTTCTTTTTTGTGTTCGATTTTATTCTATGTTATGGTAACTGAAGAAGATCATTAAGAAACGATCAAAACGTTTTTACATTTTTAATTTTTATTAGCTGGATTATTAAAGGTGTGTTTTATTATTAGTATATTTATCCAGTTTGTTCATTATATAAGTAATAAATGTTCTATTTTTAGTAAATAATTTTCTTCTCCTAGTAAGCAATGATGGGTTCATCCTCCAATTGTAATGCAATTCAAACATCTGATTTTAGTGGACCATTCTACTGTACTCAGAAAATAGGGATTGAGGTTTAAAGATGCCCATCCCTTTAAATGGATGTGGTCCCATGCAAATGTGTTAGTTTACATATCAGAAAGTGCATACAGTGATGCCAGGTTTGATTACTTTGTGACAAATTTGGCTTTTTTTTTTACTCTTTTTGCACCAAAAGATATTTTTCTACTTTTTAAAACAATCTTCAACAGGAAAAAACCACGGATTTCTTTTAGATTTGTTTTGTCAAATTACTTTAATATATTGCTCAACACTTAATCAGCTAAATCATCTCTTCCTAATTTTGTTTGATTTAAAAATCATTCAGAACATAAAATAAAATTTATTTATAAAAACACATTAACTTTATTTAGTAAATTCATTCAAAACATTAAAATTTAGAGATTTCAATTGCCTATTAAGCCCTAATCCCCTAAATTATACAACCTTGACCTTGACCTTGACCCTGAAAATCATTAATATAAAGTGAACTAACAACTGTTCCCTAGCAATTTGTATTAATGCAAGTTGACTGTAATTACATAGAAAATGTTTAAAAGTATTAAAGTTATTATTAAATTTAGGACACTTAGGCACTAAAAGTCATAAGTTATAATTTTTTATAACTACTTATACAATTTTAAGTACTTAGATGTTCTAGCCTTAGTTATTATGTAAGTTAATAAATTAATAAAAAAATAAATATTATAAATGGTTTGGATCATAATCTCGAAAGATAAAATCCCACATATTCCTAAAGGCTAAAATCCTGAAAAATCATAATCCCAAAGAATTAAAATCTCAAAAATCAAAATCCTGAAATACCTACAACCTCAATTTCCAATGAAAAATGTGTAGTCTGTATATGAGTACATGCAGAATGATTTCCGCATATCCTAAACAACATGAAAGCATGACACAGAAGATGGAAAAATTTAGTAGAAATGCTCATATTGGTGAATATCGAAGTATTTCAACATTAAATAATTTCAAAAAGTGTGCCATGTAGAAAATGAATATGAACGTATTCTCCAAGGAGAACTATGTCCTAAAAGGAAAAAAAAAGCAGATACTCATTGCAAAAAAATACTTCAAAATATAGTAAAAATGGCTAATTTTCAGCATTAATTTTTATAATTTGCAATTCTATATATTTGATTTTTGCCACTATGTATTAATGTAATAATAATCAATATGTGTGTATTACATATTGTGCATACATATTGACTATTACTATTTTTAAATATTTTATTGTATAAAAGGGGCTATGAAGTGTTCTGTCATGTGTTTATATATTACTCAAATAAATTGTGTTACTGGATTTTTAAAGGTTTTTTGGTGTTTGTCATTACTCAAATAAATTTTGTTTAAAAATGTACAATTTTTAATATATGACTTTTAAAGATTTGTTATGATTATTTTTTCCAGGATTATATTTTTGGAATTGTAATTTTTTGGGATTTTGATCTTTTGAGATTTCAACATTTGGGATTATGGTGATTGTGATCTTTCAGGATTATGATCAGCACCTATTATAAATATATTATATTCAAAAAATTTTTTTCAATAAAAGTAAGAACAGAGCCAGATAAACCAAGATAAAAGATCTGATAATTCCAATCTGAAATTTGTTTGACCTAAAAAATTCATTCAGAGAAATAATATTAACTCATAGTTAATAAAATTCTTAGCTAAAAAGTTAATGTTATTAATATGTATAAAGTTTATAATATCAACTAAGATCAGTTATGATAGTTATGAATGTTTAATTTGTCTTTGTTGAGAAATTAATTTCTAAATTTTCTTACTCTTATATTGTTGCTTCTATCTCAAGTTAAAAATTCTTAATTTTCTTAGTTTTATAATATTACTCCTATTGTAGGTTAAAAAATACTTTTTACAATTTATAAAAAATATTTTTTTCTAATTTATGTTCTATCATAAATGTTTTCTAAAATTAATGATTTAAATTTAAAATTTAAATTGGTGATTTGCTTTTTGTCTTTATGTTACAATATGAGTCTATGATCACTAAGTTCTGGCTCTATGGAGGACTTATCACACACTATTTGACGTTGTCGGAGTAATCACACAGAAGTAGGCAGACACAGGTTTATTCCGAAATGCATACTGTCGTCATAATAAACCCATGTCTACCACTTCTGTGTGATTACTCTAACAACGTCAAATAGTATATGATAAGGCCTCCATAGAGCCAAAACTTAGTGCTCATAGACTCATATTTAAAATTTAAATTCTATATTATTCATTTGTGTTCTTGCAAGCTGAAAATGATTAGAATGGCCAAAAATGTTACTGAATAAAAAATAATTTTCATTTTCTTGATCTAGTTTGGTCTTTTAAATTACAATAGTGCCAAGTTCCACATTTTCATAACAAAATCAGTCTACCATGATCATAATACAGTAGAGCGTCATTTATCCGAAAGTCAATCATCCGAAATGTCAGTTATCTGAAAGAATTCCAGTTCGCAAATTTAAATTTTCACTAGTGCTGTGGCGCTGCAATCTTTGGCTATGTCTTGGGCTACTCAAATATTTTATGTTTTTGATACTAAATTAACTTCTGAAGTATAAATTTTTTATTGTTTTTATATTTTTCAATACATTTATTTTGTTTGTACAAAATAAAGAAATAATTTTTAACAATACAATAGCCACAATTATTATTTTAAAAAGTTTACATTAGGCTTAACAGGTATGTATTAACGTCGGAATTAGATTACGAAAAAGGATTGAAACGGATTCTCATGAACAGCTAAATCAACACGTCTTTATTGAAGTACATAACGGTGCAGAACTCTGCAGTGCGCAGGCGCGCTACTACATATATACATTTGAACTGCCATAGATGGCGCTGCGATACATAGCATCATCCCCTCCTAAGGAGAAGTTACAAACATAGTCTTGTAAGTATCTAGGAGTTTTACGATGTCTACGACTTGACTCTTGAGTACTAGAGGAGTCTGAAGTTAAGACAGTATCTGATGATGAATTTTTCATGTTGTCTTTCTGGGGAATATTTTCAACTATAGGATTATTTTCTTCTTCCCACCACAGCTGAAGAGGAACGAATGAAGCACCTTGAGATTCGAGGGATGAGGATGATCGAGATCTCAGTTGATCAATATGACGTTTCCATATGGAACCATTAGGGAGCTCAATGTTATAGGTAACAGGTGAAAGTTTCTGAATAACTTTACCAGCAACCCAATATTCTTTAGAACAAAAGTCACGAGCAAAAATTGTGTCTCCTATCATGAAAGAACGCTGTGGACGAACTACGTTGTTATCCGATAAGGTTAAAGGGCGCAACAAATCTAGTCTTGAACGAAGTTTTCTGTTGAATAGCATTTCACTAGGTGTTTTACCAGTAGAACAATGAGGAGTAGTACGATATGAAGTAAGGAATTGGAGGAGGGATGTCATTAAATCCTTTTCACGACTTAATTTTTTTAAGGACGACTTAAACGTTTTGATAAATCCTTCAACTGCTCCATTAGTTGCAGGATGGTACGGCGGAGAGAATGTCTGACGAATTCCGTTTTGTGCTAAAAACATTCTGAATTCACGAGATGTGAATTGAGGGCCATTATCAGAATGAACATGTAATGGAAGGCCATGACGACTAAACCAAGATCTAAGTGCCAGAATAGTAGCAGAAGAATCTGTGGATTGCATTATTTGAATTTCAGGATATTTAGTTTTTGCATCAATACCTATTAGAAACATTTTTCCAAGGAAAGGTCCAGCGAAGTCGATATGCACTCTACTCCAAGGTTCTTCAGGAATTGGCCATCTTAAAGTATTGGTAGAGGGAGGATTTCGATGGTATGACTGACATAAAATACATTCTTTCACTGTTCGTTCTAGATCACTATCAATGCCTGGCCACCAAACAATTGATCTTGCTAACATTTTCGATTTAACGATACCTTGATGTCCCGAATGTAATTCAATAAGAACATTTCTGCGAAATTTCTCAGGAACGAATATTCTATCACCCATAAATATTAAGTTTCCTTCTAGAGAAAGGGAATCCTTGAATTTAAGAAATGGCTTAACAGCTGTATTTACCTGATGCCAATTATTCTTGATGCACTTACGCAAAACATTGAAAAGTTTATCTGTACGAGATGCTTCTATAAAAGCACTATTGGTAAAAGGAAGGGAATCAAATTGCAAATTAAATAATGAACTTGGAATTGAATTACTAAAATCTTCTATGAATAGATCATTAGTAGTATTTCTGGAAAGGCCATCAGCTATGATATTAGTTGCGGAAGAAATGTACTTAATTGTATAATTATAATCATTCAGTATGATGCTCCATCTTTGTAGTCTAGCAGCTACAATCTCATTCTGTCCTCTTTTATCACCAAAAATTGCAAGTAAAGGCTTATGGTCTGTTTCTAGAATGAAATGACGACCAAGAAGATATTGTCTAAATTTCTTGATACCAAAAATAATGGATAGTGCCTCTTTTTCTGTCTGAGAATATCGACGTTGAGCAGGCGAAAGTAAAGCATTAGCAAATGAAATAGGACGTTTTACATTGTCGATAATATGGAAAAGAACAGCGCCGACACCAAATTGAGAAGCATCTGTAGCCAAGTATAATTCTTTGTTAGGATCATAATGTATGAGAAGTTTAGCTTGTTTTAGTGAGTTTTTTGCACTTTGAAAAGCAGATTCATGCTCTTTTGTCCAGATCCAAGAGCATCCTTTACGTAAGAGTTTGTAAAGGGGGTGTAGGTAAGTAGACAGTTTAGGTACAAATTTAGAATAATAGTTCAACATACCTAGGAACGAGCGTAGAGAATGAACATTACGAGGCTTATGAGCTTTTAATATAGGATCCAGTTTTGATGATAAAGGAGCAATTCCTTGTTTTGAAATATCAAATCCTAAAAATTTTACAGAATCTTGTAAGAATTTGCACTTTCGTTTGTTTAGTTTGATTCCTTCTGTTTCACAAATGGATAGGATCCTTTCAATATTACTCAAATGGTCTGAATGATTTGTACCAGAAGTAACCAAGTCATCAAAATATGGTTGCGTTTTTGGAATGGTAGAGAATAATTTTTCCATAGCTCTTTGAAATAAAGCAGGGGCAGAAGCAATACCATATAAAAGACGATTGCACTTATACAATCCAAGATGAGTGTTGATAACCACTAAATTTTTACTTTCGTCATCCAATTGGAATTGGTTATAGGCATCACTTAAGTCAAAGGTAGAGAACTTCTCACCTCCAAGTAGTTTCATAGAGATTTCTTCCAAACGAGGAATTGGATGGACATCTATTTGTAACATCTTATTCAAGGTTAGATTGAAAAGTCCAGCTATCTTAACACTACCATCATTTTTAACTACTGGAATTATAGGTGTGGCCCAAGCACTGTTGGATATCTTAGAAATAACTCCAGCCTTTTCTAACCTAGATAACTCTGCTTCAACTTTATCCCTGAGGGAAAAAGGAACTGTCCTTGGCTTCAGAAAAATAGGATGTGCATCTGGTTTTAACGTTAAATGAAGGAATATTGATTTAGAACATCCGATGCCTTCAGAAAATACAGTAGAATATTTGTCTAGTAGAGAAAGCAGATTAGAGTTTGTATGAGGAATCTTGGGAGTAATACTATTGATTTTACATGAGAGCTTTAACTCTCGAATCCAATCTCTTCCAATGAGGTTAGCATTACCATGACGAACCACATAAAGACGAAGTTTATGGCGAGAACGATTGTAAAGAACTGGTACTATAATAAATCCTAATACATTCAACTTGAAATTTCCATATGTGCAAAGAAAATGTTTAGACTCATGTAAAGAAAAGGATGATAAGTCTCTGTTGAAAGTGGATTCAGAAATGATGGAAAGTGGGGAGCCAGTATCAACTTCAAAACTAATGTTCTTCTTATTAATAGAAAGAGTGAGAATAATAGGTGGAACTGGTGTGGAGACATCTTGAATATTGAAAAGATTTAAATAAGATGAATTATCTATCTCTAAGTAATCATTTGAATCTTTGTCAGTATGAGATAGTTGGTGTATGCTCACATGAGAATGTTTAGTTTTTCCACAAACCCTTGCAATATGACCAAGAATGCCACATTTATTACAGGTAAATGTTCTAAATCTACAATTCTCACGGGAATGATTTTTGCTTCCACAAGATTTACAGATGTAAGTACTGGTTTTCTTTGTTTCAAACTTAGTTTTATCTCTAGGACTATTCTCACTAAACTCCTTCTTTCTGTTAGAGAACTTTGTGGAACGAATTTTAAAACAATCGTTTTCGAGTGGCAATTTATTGAAACGACCTGCATCAATCAGAGCTTGTTCCATAGCAATAGCATAATTGATCGCTTTCTGAAGGTCTAATTCCGACTCATTTTTAGCAAATAGATTTGAACGAATCCTAGGGTCGTACAAGCCCGACACGAATTGATCTCTTAAACGTGAAGCAAGGGAATCTCCAAAATCACACTTTTCACTTAATGATTTTAAACAAACTATAAAATCGTTAATCGATTCTCCTTCTTTTTGTACCCGGCGAGTAAAGTTCGCTCTCTCGGAAATAATACTGACTGATTTATTTCTATGGGACCTCATTATACTTTTTAAATCAGCAAATGTCTTCGAAGAAGGTTTATCTGGGAGACAAAGGTTCCTTAATAATTTGTAAGCCACCGGACCCATTTGACTAAGAAGAGTAGCCACCATTTTTCTGTCGTCGGCGATATCGGATGCTATAAAGAATTCTTCCAATTGTTCAACGTATTCATCCCAATCAGTATTTACGTTGTACGGGTTAACGTTAATCGCATTTGCCATTTTCGAATAAGGAAAGAAAACAATGATAATAAGCAATTTGGTAACTTACGGGTCGAAGGTTAAAAGTCTAGCTGAAGATAGCCACGTGTTGACTTCGTAGAATTGGTCGAGAAAAAAATAAATAAACTTCAGTATTCTTGAATAAAATTGTAGAAATATATTATCTGTGATCCACCTCATCGCCAGAATTGGTGTGTATTAACGTCGGAATTAGATTACGAAAAGGATTGAAACGGATTCTCATGAACAGCTAAATCAACACGTCTTTATTGAAGTACACAACGGTGCAGAACTCTGCAGTGCGCAGGCGCGCTACTACATATATACATTTGAACTGCCATAGATGGCGCTGGGATACATAGCATTAACATCAACGAAAATTCAACACAAAGCGACACACAACAGAGAAAAATTTCAGGATGGAATAAGTTAATATATTTTTTCGTACATAATCGGTTATTTGAAAAATAAGTTATCTGAACAACCCCAGTCCCCAATTGATTCAGATAAACGACGCTCTACTATATAGTTTTCATAAGCAATTATATGGATTTTTAGTTATTTTACAATTTACAAAATATTAATAAATTTAGATGATAATAGAAAATTATTTCTAATATATATATAGTCAATTTCTAAAATTAGTTAAAAATGAATTTATAAATATAAATTAATTTCACAACAACAAGAATAAAACAGCTTATTAAATAATTAAATATGATAATTAAACACTTACTTGTAAGAACAGAGAGTAAAAATAAGTATTCTGTGTATGATACTATTCCTATAAATAAATATAAATCTTTCTGTTATTTAAAAATAAGAAAAAATTTACACGGGTATTGTAAGCTTTAAATATATAATTAAGATTTTAACATAAAATTTTGTAATTATAATATGTAAGCATATCATTTAATTATTATTAAATATATTATGAAACAGGAAGCAGCATTTGATACAAATTCAATACTTTGAACTATCAAATACTACATAATTATAAAATTAACAAAAAAATAAACATTTTTTTATTAGTATTTTTTAAAACTAAAACTTATTTAATAAAATATTTTTTAATTCTCTTATATCTATCACTAATTCATCTTAAAATATATGAAAGTGAAAGGAAACAGTAAATAAAATACTTTTTATTTCTAAATTACTATAGATGGCCTCTTTTGGCCTCTTTGTGCTCTCTGAGCAGTAAGGGGCCTAAAACCACAAAGGAAAAAAAAAATTACTATAGAAATAAATACTTTTTATTTCTATATTACTACTATATTATTAAATCAATATTTATATAGAAATTATAAGAAATAAATGGGGAAAAAGGCAAACTGATTGAGGAATTTGGTTATAAGGAATAAATTACTTCATACATTAAATCAAAAACTATTTAATTAAAACAATTTCAAATTATCATAAAAAATATTGAATTTAATATAATTAAGGAAAAATCATTTTTATAAATAAGATTATATATAAAAAAAACTTTATACAATACTGAATTACAGAATTTGGAAAACATATATAAGAAACAATTATAATCAAATTACTTCATTCAGTAAAAGTTTCTCAGAATATATAGTTGTAGTTGTAAAAGAGGGTGAGAGAGCTGTCAGTTGTTTAGCTGACTGACTTAGCCCTTTTAGATAGGAAACAGAAAGAAGGTTTGTAGGTAAGGTGATAAGCAGCAAGAGGAAGTTAGATAGGATAGAAAAAGGAAGTGACCATGGGATCCATGGGCACCCACATCGCCTTTATTTAATTAATAAAATAAAATACAGTTATAGGATACAATAACAGCATAAACAATTACGAAAAATCCGTATAAAATAAATGGCGCAACAATATGCACAGTATACAGGATTAAGGTTTACAATTTAATATAAGGCAATACCGAACAATTAATGTGAAATTATATATGTACTGTACATAGCATATATGTTCAGGAACAGTCATTGCTATCTTCATCAGTTTCACTTTTCAATGTTTGGTGGATTGGACCATTGTCATTTGGTGTCTGTTGGTGCTTTCTGTAGTTTTAGTATTTGTGACCTAATCCTGTATGGCAATCATAAATCCTTCCATCTCCCCAAAGAGGCATCCCCAAGCTAGCCAGCTGTTTGACAACAATATCCCAGGTCAGCTGTAAGAATGACTGCCATGGAGTGCCTTTTGAGCACACAATTTCTTAATGGTGTCTATGCTTTTTATATGTTCTGTTGTGTCCATATGATGTGAGTGTAAGTTTAATATCATGCTACTGTTAGTCTGCTAGAGTTACTGCTTTAAATAACTGTGATGTTTTTTTGTTTTTTGTCAAAAAACTCTCGCAATGTCTGTATTTGTTTGTAGTGAAGGCTTACTAAGTCAATCAGGCCATGTCCACTATCTTTACATGGCAGAGTTAATCTTTCTATGGTGGATTTAGGATGATGTTTACGCTTAGTAAGTATTGTTCTGGTTTTTCTTTAGAGGTGCTCAATATCTGTGTGAGTCCAATGTATAACTCCAAAAGAATAAGTGAGTACTGGAACAACATATGTGTTTATTGCTTTAATTGTGTGTTTTGCATTTAACTGTGTTCTGAGAATAGCATTTAACCTATTTTCATATTCTTTAATTAATCTTTGATTTATTTGTTGTTGTTGTTATTATATTAAGACAGAATTTTCATTTGCTCTTCTCCAAATGATAATCTCATTCTTAATTGAAATTATTAATTGTGATTTTTGAAAGGTAAGTCTTTTTAAAGATAGTACTCTCTTGATCCAGTGTTAAGAAATGTCTGAACATTTAACTATTATATTTATCACATATCTCAATTATATAATTAACAAAACAGTATTATTACAAGCTAATGAATTATTTATTAGTTTATAATTACAAAGTCTCAGCTTATAGATAGATTAATTCATTATCTATTTCAATTTAACACTTACCATTCTCATGAAGTGATCTAAACAATGTTGTTGATCCTTTTCGCCGAGTTGGTGTAGTATTATACATATGTTCTAAATCCTTTTTTGTTAATTTTCTTCTCTTCATTCGAGCTAATTATTCAAGATAAATAATAATAATTATTATTATTAANATGAAGTGATCTAAACAATGTTGTTGATCCTTTTCGCCGAGTTGGTGTAGTATTATACATATGTTCTAAATCCTTTTTTGTTAATTTTCTTCTCTTCATTCGAGCTAATTATTCAAGATAAATAATAATTATTATTATTATTAAAATACCTTTGTTAAAATTTAAATCACACAAAGTTATAAGCAAAATATTTTTTTAAATTTAACAATATATAAATACTTAATTCAATGGTATTTATACTGATATTATTGATATTTATTAAAATATCTTGACATTTTCATATTAACAAATAATTACAATAATGAGTTTCATTATCATTACACTATTATCATCAAAATTGAGTATTAATGTTTAAAAAAATATACAAATTATGATAAATTCTAAAAAATATTCAAATATAAGATCATGCATGTGTGCAGAAATACAATACGTTTATTTCTGATACTCAATAATAAAAATAATAATAATAATAAATTGACAAATGCAGTAAGATTGCTTATATAATAGACATCTCTATTCCAAACACTCATAACATAAAAAATGCTCACACTGAAAAAAATCAACAAGTACACTCCACTCGCTCAAGAAATAAGAAAGGTGTGGAGGATAAATAGGGTATTCATTAAACTTGTTGTCCTCTCTTCTAATGGTATTATACCATATACACTATACAAAAGTCTAAAAATATTAGACCTGAATAAAAACATATACATGGCACTACAGAAAGCTGCAATATTGAACACTTCATATTGTTAAGAAGTTTCTAATGTTGACACATATACCAATAACTCAGAAGCTTAATGTAATACTTATTTCTGTGCCTTGACTTTAGTCCAGCATAGCACTTGGCACCAGTATCAGATGAGCATGACATTTGCAACATAATAATAAAAATTCACTACTGATTCCTAACATACTAGCATGCCAACTGAAAAAAACTCAAAAATTATTGGTCTTCTCTTTGGTCTACTGCTGTCATGAACAGTACTGATGCAGACTGGATCAAAGAGGAAAGCAAAGACAAGCAGGAGACATCTATTATGCATTCTGTTGAAATAAGTGCACAAGACATCCATTGTGTAATGTAGAAAGCACTGGACACCTGGTGTAGACAACATTCACAATTTCTGGTACAAAATATTTACATCTCTGCACCAGGAACTAGTTAAACATTTAACATATATCATTAACAATCCACAAGACATGCCAAATTTTCTCATATAGGGCATCACCTATAGGAATCCAAAAAACAACACCAAAGACCCTGCACAGTACAGACCAATTACATGTCTTCCAACAATTTACAGGATTCTAACCTCTTGCATTGAAAACAAAATATATGATCATAATGATGAACACATTCTTGCAGAACAACAAAAAGTCTCATAGAAAACTACAAAGGTTACTACTCAGGACTCCAAAGGGTACTACTCAGACTGTTATCCTACGGCAAGTTCATAAGCAATGTACATAAACAAAAACGTACGTATGGCATACACTGATTACAGAAAAGCATTTGACAGTCTCCTAAACACTTCACACCTATAAAATCCATCCCCAACTCATTAGTTTCCTTCATTTTATCATTCTACACTGGAAAACAACATTACATCTTAACCTCAACAACATTCATATAAAAATAAATCAAATATACATCAAGTGAGGAATTTTTCAAGGAGATTCCTTGAGTCCTCTATGGTTTCGTCTTGCGCTTAACCCTGCATCTAACACATTAAACATTAAATCACCACAGCCTTTCAATATATGCATCAGAAGAAGAGATTGTCCTGCTATTTCAACAAGCCTCCATGTTAAAAACATCTGTATGTGGGAGCATATCAGAGATATGGACACTTGAAATTTTCAAGGCAAACAGGGAAGGGAGCTTGCATTAATAACAAAGAAGAAAAAATAATCTCAAAAGCATGGAAAACATGCTTTGACATAATATGGTTACAACAATCAAACACAACAAAATAACACTATTCACATTATCACTTCATATATACAGTGGGTGATCGGTTAACGAACAATTCGGACTATGAACAAATCGAATAATGAACACTTTTGTGAAATGTTTTTATGTTCAGACAACAACAGGAACTAGTTAAACATTTAACATATATCATTAACAATCCACAAGACATGCCAAATTTTCCTCACAGAACAAACACAAGAAGAAATGACATAAAATAATGAATACTGGTTGGTCTTCCCTTGCCTTCAGGCAACAATTTGAAACTTTTCAAAGCGCGGGAGACGTTGACATCGACATTCAACCTGGTATATACTGATCAGATAGTATTCTTCCGAACTTTGAAACTCTCCCTTGTAATTCCAGCCTTTTATCTTTCTGACAAAGAATTTTTTTATAGTATTCCCAAGACTGTTGGGCAGGCACTCAAGTTTTGCGTTGGTTTTTATTTTCGAAAGGTGAGAGTATAATAGCAAAGGTAGAGAGTGGGCAGAAAATGTCTGATGATGCTGGGCAGTATGGCTTGGAACAGATCTACAGTAGGCCACAGTTCAATCTTATCTAAGCATAATCAAGAAGACTCAAGCAGCTAAAGGAGTAACAAAAATTACATCTGAGAAATAAAGAACATTGAAGAGCTCATAATGGAACCTGAAATAGATCTGATAATAGAAGAACGTCAAGAACTCTTGAATGAAGAACACCAAGAAACTCGGCGAGATATGTTTTCTTCTGAAAAAGAGGATTAAGGCCAATATCTGCTATTAAATCTTTTGAAGTGGGAGAATGTCAGAACAACAATCTTAGAATGGCATCCAAACCAGGTTGAGGTTAATAGGCTAAGGGATCTCTACACTTACAATGCTATTAATTACAAAATTATTACAAAAGTTGCTTCTAGCCCCTGGTATAATTAAATTAATTAAATTATCAACAACCATGAGGCAGATAATAAGGACTTATCACACCAATCTGCCTCACAGTTGTTGATAATTTAATTAATGCTATTAATTACTTCTGAAAAATTCTAAAGAGAGAAAAGCAATCGACATTAGACAGACTCTTTAACCCCCACAAACAGAAAAAACATGTCTAATAAAAATGCAAGTCTGTGTATATATGTTTTTTATTATTACATATAAATAAACGTAGTAAGAAAGTATATATTTTTTATTTTTTGGGGTCTCCAGAACGAATTAATCAAATTCCCATACAAACCTATGATAAATTGAAAATCGGTTAACGAACAATTCAGATAGCGAACAAAGTCTTGGAACGGATTATGTTCATTAACCGATCACCCACTGTCTACTCACTTATTCTTTTGGAGTTATACACTGGACAAACACAGATCTCAATGAACTCCAAAGGAAAACAAGAACACTAAGCATAAACAATATCACTCGAAATTGTTCATAGGAAGATTAATGTAGTTAACCTGCATTACAAAGAAATTCAGATATTGTGGGAGTTTTTTCACACAAGACAAGAAACGTCAAGATTATCAGAGGGCTGTGGTAATTTTTCCTTCTGGACAACATCCAGAAAGGGAAAATCACCACAGCCTTTCAATATATGCATCAGAAGAAGGGATTGTCCTGCTATTTTAACAAGCCTCCATGTTAAAAACATCTGTATGTGGGAGCATATCAGAGATATGGACACTTGAAATTTTCAAGGCAAACAGAGAAGGGAGCTGCATTAATAACAAAGAAGAAAAAATAATCTCAAAAGCATGGCAAACATGCTTTGACATCCATAATGTGCATAACATTATGCACATTATGCACATAACATAATGTGCATAATGTTATGCACATTATGGAATTCCATATCAAGGAATTCCATAATGTGCATAACAGCAAAAATTAAAAAATTAATTCAATTTGAGACAAAAATTAAAAGAACATTCCAGTATTCTAAATTCCCGATGAAGACCTTCAGAGTAGGTCAAAAAGGTTAGATGTTAGTTTTGACAAATGCTGTATTGTTTTGACAGGTTAGTGAGAATTTGTGTTGCTCTCATTTACATTTTTATATATATTTTTTGTAATTTTCATACATGTCTGGCATGTATATTTAATTTTTTGTTATATAATATGTTTAATGTATGTTTTTAATTAATTGTTCTAAAATTATTACATTCAAATTAAGCTGTTCAGAATACATTCCTGGTTTCATTCTTTTTAAACATAATTTGTTTCTTTCTTTCCTGAAGAAGGTCAATAAAGGTAACTAAAAACATTAGAGAATTAATAAATCTTTCTGCATTTTAACATGTTAACCGTCATCTGATGCACCGGCGGTCATACTAATTAGGGCCGTTCAGAGCCATACGACTGTCGGCGGTCAGAGCCAACTTGTGCGCAAGAGGTGCCCACTAGATGTGCACAAGAGGCCACCACTAGGATCTAAAACAATGTCTTACGAAGCCAGGATAATTTAACCTTGAGTGAAACTACATTGTTTATAGTGACGTCGGGCAGTCGTATGGTTCTGTACAGCCCTAATTAGCATGACCGCAGATGCGTCGAATGGCAATTAACAAGGTCTGAAAAGAAGTGTGGTGATTTAGTACAAGTGCAGTTACAAAAGAAATCATTTACAAATGTAATTGTACTAGGAACTGAAGGAAATGTTAGAAATTTATTTCTGGAATTCTAAAATACAATAGCAAAATGGAATATCAGAAACATTTTCTATTTCAATAATCTTAAAACTTATTTAACCTACTTACGTCGTGGATCAGATTCTGTAACAGATTCTAAAAAATCTTGTGGAGTCATGTATATCTGTCCATTATATTCTACTGAAGCAAATCTAATAAACCTTCGTTCACGTTGTGTCAAATGAGTTGTTTGTGATTCTTCAACTTTATTCTACAAGAAAAAAATTTCCATTCATCTAAAGTTATTTTTATATTATTGTATATATTTCATAGTGATACAGTAAAAGCTTGATATAACAGATCACCACTGAAGAAATTTGTCCATTATAATGAAAGTCTGTTTAATCACAATTATACATTTTTACAGATTTGTCTGTTATGTTGAAAAGTCCATTATTATTCAGTAGAATCACATTAGAATGGATCTTGATAATTAACATGGAGTAAATATATGCAGTTTGCAGATGTTTTCTCCAGGTCCAGAGGCCAAATCAATATATTTTTTACCTCATTTCAGCAGATAAGTTACTGTGAATATAAGGGGATTCTTCTATATATAGTAATAGTGACTTGTCCATTACTGTATATTGGTATTGTGGACAAAAGTCAATTACACAGTGGACAAAATTTCAGTTGTAAAGTATATAAGCCAGATTTTTCTTAAACTTGTATAAACAACATATCTATCAGTAAATCTAAAATATAGGGATAATCATACAGCACTGACCGTTACTAGTTTTTGCTACTAGAACTAGGTAGCAGCAGTTTATAGACATATCATTGCCATAGATCATAAGGCCTAACTTTGGGGACTATTTTGTTTGGTTATAGTTGTGTGAACTAAGAGCCAGAGGAAATGTTTGTTGGTTAAAATTTAGTGTGTCAAAAGTTATTTTCACAGCTCTGATTCTACTTTGGGGATAAGTAGTTAATTTCATTTTAAAATGTATTTTGTCTATAGTAATATTAGGTTAAGATAAATCATATTAGTTTCACAATATAAAACTATATACAATGTACAATCTCCAAAATGTTATCATGTTGCAGTTATCCAGTACCAACCAAATTAATATTTAAAGAAAGGTCTCATTTTTCTTTCTTTTCAATTTAGAGAAAAAGACAAAAGTAAAATGAATTGAAGCTAGCATGAAAATGATAATAGTTGAAGTTTCTGCAAACAGTATGATCCAACTACAAGTTGTTTTGACATTTTCAGTTCTGAAAACAAGATTAGCAGATTGATTGAGAGCAATCCAAGTTGGCATAAATATGAATATGGTCCTTCAGATGGGTCGTGCAAAGGACTTTCAACAAACAAATGGAAAAACAATTAGTTTTTTTATACACAAGGTCAGGATGACAAGTTCATTCAAGACAACTGGATACAGTGTATAATTGTTGGGCACATATATGTGCCGATTAAGAAAATATTTTGTATTCTATTTGTGACAATTGTAAGCAGTGAAGTTCATTATAAAGTTTTGTAAATTTATTCCTATGCTTTCCTATTATTTATTTTTTCAAATAAATGTTGTTATTGGTTATAGTACAACAGTACACTATTCTAAGTATGTTATCAAAGAATTTTATACTTTTATTTGCCTGAATAAAAATCTCTAAAACAACTTATATTATCACTAGGATCTTAATACCCTTTAAAATAGTAACTTGGTCAATACTGGATGACAATATTTGCACTGCCCAAATTCATGACTCTTAATTTTAGAAATAATTAGTACTTTAGGCAAAATTTTAGAGAAATCTTATTCTGTACTTTATTTATCTTATTTAAGTTATTATATTATTGTTGTAAAATCAGTTTTTCTCAAGACTTACATTGGCTATGGTCTAAAATATTAAAGTGGTCAGTATTGCAGGACTTTCCCCTAAATCTAATGATTTGTTCTCTTTTATGATCTTTTCATCACATACAAAAAATAAAAACCTAAACTAAACAAAACTAGTTGCTCAGAAAATGAAACAAAATCTAGACATAATATGAAAATCTATATCAAAAAACAATTAAAAAATGAATTTTATATTATTTTGTATTTATTTTTTGCAAATAAAGTAAATAAAATGACTATGATGAAATAAGTAAAATGGCAATGGCAACAAAAAAGTTTGTATTATATAATGGTCTCAGGGATTTGAAAAATAGCCCATAGTGACAGGAGTCTGTATAAACGAATGAATTTTCTTATAATTTTCCTATACTTTTGGCTGGACTGATATTAGCCATCTGTAATAACACAAAGTCCGTTATACTGAGCTTTTACCATATTTAAAATAATGGATATATATATATCCATATATATATAAAGATTCAGACACAGTATACAGCACCAGCAAGCAATAGTACAAGTAACTGGAGTTTTAAATTATCTATTTATATTTCTAAATTTATTCAATACAAGATATAAAAAATAATTTTCAACAATTCAAATATATTGTAGCAGAATATCTGAAATATGAATGTTATTACAAATTAGAAATCCTGTTTATATTTTTAAGAATTTAACTATCTCCTAGTAATAAATTATAGTAATACAAACATTTGTAAAGTTATAATTCAATGAATAAATTATTGTATATTTTATTGAACTAAATATTTTTACATAGTTTTTATTTGAATATGATAAAATTTGTTAGTTTGTTTAATATCATATGATGTCATACTGTAAAAATTAATTAATGTTTATAGTATACTATTAGTATAATTACTGCTTTTTTGTATCAAAAATTGTAAGTTAAATTATTTATTTAATAATATTTACACTTCTTTTTAATTAACTTGATAATAAACAGTTGAAAACTTCTTTCCCTTGTATTTTTTTCTCTTCCAAGGTCATTATTAAATTTATTTACTGCAAATAATACATGTATATGAACTTGGAAAAACAAAATTTTAGAAAATTACACATTCATAAACTCAAAAAATTGATTTTAAAAAATGGCATTATTTCTAAAATCAAAGTTTTGCTTAATGTCAACAAATAACTACTGTACATAATGTACAAATTAAAATTAAGTTCACAAATGTAATTAGTAATAGAATTAATTACGTAAAACAGTAAACACAAGTTACGAAATTAAACTAATTTTTACAAGTTTCCAATGTTTATCAGTATTGCATATTCTTTGACAAAATCACATTTTCTTGAATTGTTGATGAATTTTTGACAAGATTATTGTGCTAAATGAATCTTCTGTGATTCATTCAGCAACAAACAATTTTAGCAATTGCTGTCAATATGAAATTTCTCAATTATTTAATTATAAATTAATTTATTTTACTTAATTCAAAAAAAATTGTTTTTCTAAAGCAGAGTTCCCACATTGGTCGACATCAACCCACAAGAGTTGATATCCAGACCATACAATAGAAAGCAATTAATTGATTGGATTCACCAAGAATGGTCTTTTATACCCAGGAACAGCTAAGTCTTCAGTTCTCCCTAAAAGAGTAAAGGAATGTTTGGCCAGTCTGGAAGTCAACTAAATATAAATATGGAAAATTAATGTTATGCCTGTAATACTGTTAAATAATATTTGGTTCCAACATATTATAGCATCATTTGTTAAAAAAGTAACTTTATTTATAAAATAATACTTAAGATCTACATCATAGTCGCGATGAAAATAAAATATAGTTTTAATTTCAAATAAGAAATCTTACAGCATCTTGTCTGGCGTAAGTGCCTTGACGTGGAGATTGCTTAGCGTGAACTGTAAACAATGAGTTTCTTTTATCGGGTTGTATGTAATAACGAAGTGCACATCCTAATCCTATCGTTCCTGACACAATACACACTGGGTACACATATTTATTTTTTACATATTCTCTACTCGAACACGAAATTATATTAAAAAGCTTCCTCACATGACTCCTCCCTGCCGCCATAATTTTATTGGCATACTGTCAAATTGTTTACTTCGGATTTGTTTTATTGTGATATTTTTCTTACTATCATTTTGAAACTTCTACTTAAAACATTTTAAATTTTTCTTGAATATTAAAATTGTAATGAAAAAATTGGACTTGCTGTTTTTCCTATATAAAAAGAAATTAAAGAATTGGTGGAATAAGGAAACGTAACACTAGCGTAGCGATCTTTTCGGCAGATCTAAGAATGCAGGAGAGTTAACTTTCTCCACCCCGTGAGCATTAAGAGACCCCCTTTTTAAAATCAAAATAATTGTTTTCAGTCCACAATGAGGCGGCCGGATGGTGAGGGACAGAGCTCGACATATCCGAGAGGACTACCGCGAAAAATTTCCACGATTTTTCGATCGGCCCGGATTAGATCCCTGTACCACCAGAGCAGTAAGATGCTACCTTAACCGCTCGGCCATCCAGCCGTTCTTTTCTTTCGGTACTTCTGAATCCGATACTGAGCAATCTGTCAAGAGGGGTTCTTCCGGGAGAACTTTCTATGAAAACTGGTCCCTATTTAGGTGATAATTATATATGTGAAAAACTAGGAAAACTACATATGGCCAGTCCGCTAACCCGCGAATAACTCCACGTGTTTGGTGGTTTTTATCTACTTCGTCACTAGTGAGCGAAAAATTAAAGAAACTTATAAATAAATTATTGTTTTTCAGATTTGATTTCATATTTTATTACTACTTCTTTTATTTTGACGGCTGCCCCATTGTAGGCCTAACCGAACTAAAAAAAAGCCCCTCTTAGTGACCACCGTTCGTTTAAAAATCTTTCTTTTCTTTTGTGTATTGTGCAGTACAGGGTGGGGCGTATATATGTTCTGATGAAAAAAATTAAATTATTAAAAAAGTACAGATGCAATTCAATTCAAATCACATACTGTTAAGTTTAGCAGTAACTGGAGTACGAAATACAATTTTTTAAATATTTCAGATACAATAAAATTCTGTAGGCGTTCATAAAAATTGGTCACTAATATGACCGCTGCTGAAATTACTTTTATTGCGTCTCTGATGCGCTCCTGAAGAATCTGCAGGTTTTCCATTGGTAACACAAACTTTAGTTGCTCTCCATATTGCAAAGTCTAGGGCGTTTAATTAAATCGGGACTAGACGGGAATCATTTCAGCCAGGCTTTTCCGGTACAATCAATCTAGAATTACGACGTTTTACAGATGTATAGTGTGTGCCAATATCCCTGTATAAAAATCACAAAATACAACTTATTTCTAACAAAATTGTTAAAAAATTACAGTATTTTCCTGCCAGGACATAACCTATATATACTTCATTTGATATGAAAACTAGGTTAAAATCCAATATTCAATATTAAGTTGTTGCATCGGTAACTAAAAAAATGAATGAGATAATTATAGTTTGCATTTTATTCACGTGTATATGCCTGAAAACAATGAGCTAAGAACCGGAAGTCATTAATTAACATGAAGCATATTTTCATGGGTCTTCGAGAGACATGAAAATATATGAATAAAAGAAATAAAAACATTAAACTCACCTAACAAAAATTATCAGAATAAATTTTAATTTACAATTACAGTAGGTTTTGTCTTATGCGAAGTTGATGTAAGTAGATTCGTGTTTTAGCAGTTTAAGACTGAAAAAGCTTGCAGCTTTTTGAACAGTCATTTTTTCGTAAAGATTAAAAAGCAATAAAAATTGTATTAAATGTGAATTGAGAATGTATAAACAGTGTAATATTGATATTATATAATATAATTTAGATAGTAATTAAATAATTCTCAAAAAATGCAATATTGGAAAACTGAATAAAGTTATTTTACGAGTTTTATGTTTAAATTACATATCTTCTACATTTAAAGTAAGAGGTTATGCATACAGACTTAAACGTAGTGTATAAAAATATTCCGTGTAACTAAATAGGAGTTTTTGTCCGTAAATCCAAATTCCAAATGTATTGATAATCTTTGCAAATACGCAAAACAAAAGGTATTGTGTGTAATTAATGTATTTACAGATAACTTGTTAACAGAAGAAACAAAAAGAAAGAAAAGAAAAAAAAAAGTGATCTAAACTTTAGAAGGCAACAAAATCTAGGAATTTGATGAAAAAAGATTTTAATTTAATCAAAAATGGTTGCTATCAATGCAGGAAATCTCTGAACTACATATTCTTAAAGCATTCCCATCTCTATTTGTTTACTGTTGCGATTTCTGTCGTTGAAAAGAGATTTTCATTTGGAAAGTCTCTTCAATCGAATTAGGTTGGAAAAAAACAATAAAAAAACTCCAATTAATTTAATGTCCACAGGCAAAACCGGCTCCATAATTTTCCGAGCCTAATACAAAATACAAATGTTGAAGAGTCTTTCAACATTCCATTAAAATTTTTCCACATTGAGTTTCGGGATAAGGCCTTCAGACACCCCAGGTAGAGATGATCATTATTATTACGGATCTCATTATTGGGCATATTCAAAACTCAACTTACTGCAGCACCTCTCAGCACCAACGTTGCTGTCAGCGTGCTGCAAGCAAACTGCAAGCGTCTTTTTCGATGCTGGATACTCCAGTAAACAAGATGGCAGCCGCCATGAGACTTGTAAGAGCTTTTTTTAGGATCGACAATTTTGAATTTAATTTATTTATTGATAAATGTACCCTGAATAAATTGATATTAGTTTAGTATATTAATAGAATATTTTAATATACTGGTATAATTACGTAAGACATCACATAATTTGTTTCAGTTATTGAAGTGTAATCTTGAGGTGATTTTGTTATTTATAACTTCTGCAGAAATTTAAAAAATCTTTAGCTCTCTTTCTCTTTCGAAATATAGTATTCATTTTTCATTAAGCTGTTAAATAAGTTCAAAAATAAATTTAATGTAACTTAGAAGCCCATATCATTCGCCATTTTTCTTGTTTTTCTTTCCTGATATTCCTATCAGTCAGCGTTGGTGTTCGCTCGAAAACGCCAGCGGTGCGTCAGTTCCGGTATCATATCACTGCATTGACGCTGAGATTTTGAATAAGCAAGACCATTACATCAATGACATTTATGAAATCGCGGTTTTTCATTGTTAATGTTTATACCTTTCGCTTATTTATTAACTCCGATTTACTTATTTTGTTAGTAATGTTTTAAAATAATTGAAATCAGCTGTTTAGACTTACTATATAGCGACAAAAACTACAGATGCTCCCATTAAGAAGGTTTAAATGTTCAGTAACTGTTATGTCAGAGGTGGCCAGTAGCATGCTTAATTAAAAGACATACGTTTAATATGTCTTTTAAACATGCTACTGGAATTAAAAAGACATGTCTTTTTAATTCCAGTAGCATGTCAACGATGACAATATTATATTTTAATAGTCGGGAATGTAACCCATGTTACGTTAAAACAGCCAGGAAAATAACAAGAGAGAAAAAATTTGAGATGATTACAATACTTTCCATGTTATGCTATAACAGCCGGAAAAGTAAATTGAAACTGAAACTACTGTATCTGTTTTTTTTTTTTTTTTTTTTTTTTTTTTTGATGCAGCTCGATGACTATCCAAAGAGATTAATGTTAAAATGGTATGAAAATAATTTGTAATAGTCATGTGTCTTACGTCTGTTCTTGCCCCCCCTTCGCCACGTGGTGGGTCTAACTCGGTGGAGAGGAGTTATGTAATTCAGGGGTGTGTGACCGAGGGGTGAGTGTTTTATGGACGGGGTGTGTCTCAGGGAGAGGGGTGAAGGGAAGTGGAGAGTGGAAAAAACGAGAGAGGAGTAAGGACAGTGGAGTGAAGTGCGGGAATGAAGATATAGAGCCTGTGCAAGCAAGTCTGTAGAGATTTTTAGAACTTTGGAACTTTTCCCTACCCGGAGTGGAAGAGAAGAAAAGATCGTCGAGGCCTCATTTGTGTCGGTATGTTTCCATGTATTCTTGTTACGTCAGCTTGAGCAATTCATTGTCGGGAGATTTTTGTTATCGATTCGCGATATACTAGATTTGTCGGACTCTGTATTCTTGTGTCGCATCTTTATCTTGGGAGTACTGTATCCTCCCAAGTATATTAAAGAAATATTGTTATAGTATTCAATGGTTGTCTTGTCTAGTCCCTATTGAGTCCAGTGGATTCCCCTTAATAAGCGTTGTTTCCACCAAGCACGCTTGTTATTGATTTATCCCCTGGCTGAGCACTTATATTTTATCGTGTTGATTCATTCACTCGATATTTTGTACCCCCACAAGTCAAAATAATCAAACTCGGACTATTTTCTCTACGTTTCCATTAAAGACCTTCTGGGAGGCATTCCCTTCGGTAGATCGCCCATATGTCGCGTTGCCGTAACCAAATAAATGAAAACTGATGCGAATTTGACGTTTCAGATACAGACATTTTAGCTAGTAATTTACCATTTGTCAGGCGAAAAAAGAAGTAAAAACGCAAGTTGAAGAGTGTAGATTTCTCGAGGGTATTCGTAAAGAAAGCAACAAATGAGACCGTTAAAAAATTTGTGATATAACAAGCGATCAAAATATTTAATACGCTCGAAGAATGACGGAAAACCCAATCTAATCTTGACAATGTTAAGATTTTGAGTATAGTTACATAATTTGTTAAAGGAAAAATATATCTTATTCATGGCACAAGCAATTTTATCCAACAGGGAAGATGCCATTATTCAAATGGCCATTTCTAATCAATACAAGACTAAAAGTTGGTAAAAAAGAGCCATCAATGCACGTTTTGAAAATACGGGCTTACAAAATCGCCATTAACTTCCGCGCCTGATAGCTAAAGCCAAACTAGCAATATGATTTTAATTAAAAGTAAGTTTGCTATAAAAAATTATGCCCAAAACGTTAAAAGATATAACATATTGCACTACATTGGATTTATATTACACTATATGGCCTAAATATTCAATCTGTGTTTGAAAATATGTACACTTCTGCTTTTATTTCTTCTTCTTTGGCGAAGATTAGGCCATAGTATAACAAGTTGGTCAGAGGCTTTCGGTACCTTTGGTCCTATGTTCCAGTCGATTACGTCAGAATGCAGTAGCTCCTCTAACGGATACCAAGCACGCTTCGTCTCGATTAGCGTTGCTTGTAGCCTTTTATAGAAGTGCGACATGCTTTACGAAGATATTTTTTACATCATTTATAGAATTTAGAAGAGCTTTGTAGTTTTAAAGTAAGTACTTTTTTAAATTTTACCATAAACTTTAGAGAAAAATATACTTGGCTTTACGGAAAACTTTTGCTTTGCTGCATTAGGTAAATTCTTGAATTCAAAATAGAATTCAGTTATAGACAGGAGGTTACTGATGAAAAAAGAAATTTAAGAGTTTGAAAGCTTGATTGCGTAGTAAACACGTGTCTTACAAATGAAGGAATCGATGATGATTTAAATGCTTCGCATGTAGTAGGAATCTAAAGGAATATGCACACACGCGGAACGGCAAAGAAAAGCGGTAGAATGACGTCACTTTTTCTCGCCGCAGAAATCGATTTTGCGCCGCTTTTCTCGTGCCGCAAAAGTTGGTTGAATTCTATCTTTTGCGGCGAATGCTGCCAAGACGCGTTTCTAGCAGTCAATAAAAGTTCGTCTGATAGTCCCGTGAGAAAATACAATCACGTGGTGTTTTAATGGTGAAAAGTTCGACGCGGTTAACGGAGATAACTAACATCAGAATAAAGAGGAAAGGATAATAAATTTAACACAAATTCTATACAAATAATTATATATAATTTAATTCAAAGAGCAAAACAACCGAATCTTACTCGAAATAGTATTCTTTATCGAGAGATCTTAATCCAAGAATAAGCGTATTTTGTACACCAGTTCTTTCACCATCCAAGAAAATATAGCTAATCCAAAATCTTCGTTCGAATCTTCGACAAAATCTTCTAGCTAAATAAAGCAAGCCGTACAAAACAAAATTTGTAAACACGTGGATAACGACAGTGTCGATATCGTTCAGCATCTTGAATACTGAACGCATGCGCCGAAATGTAAGCGGATTGCCTCTTGTGTGGTTGTGCTGCCGCGCGGCAAAGATGCGTTTGCGTCACCGCTTTTCCTTGCCGCGCCGCATGTGTGCATACTCCTTTATGGTGCAATGACAGAACCTTATAGCTACGGTGGTTCTGTTAACCAACCGCAATATGAATATGTTGCAAGAAACGGGAAGACCTAGATTAAAGTTTAGATAACGCAATTGGATCCTCTTTATAGTAGCTAGTTGCCTCGTGGAAAGCTTGGTTGTACCGGGTATAATGTATTCAATGCGAGTACTTATGGTATTTAAGATTATTAAGTCTTGCGTTGTTATTATTGTTGTTATTCCGTTGAGTTGCGGGAGTCTGCGATGGTTATTAAGTCTTTAGGTTTACTGCTGCGACATTTGTTGCAGAATATTTTAAAAGCGTTTATAATCTAATTACTTTTAGTGATTATGTCGTTAACGTGTTCCTGACTCGTAAGGGTCGAGGCAATGTATACGCCTAGAATTTTAGTCTGAAAAAAGGATGCGCTGCTTGTTGATAATATAGTGTACTGTAAGGTTTTGTTATGAGGCAGTGTTAAGATCGCTCATTTTTGCGCTTGTGTGTGACGTGGTTATTGGTCGTACACTTCTCAAATACACGCAGAAACCTGTGTATGTGTGTGGAACTGTAGTTGTTGAGGGAAGTCACCGTGAATGATCTTTATAATATCGTCGGCGTATACGTATAGCAGTGGCGTGCCGTTATTGGAAGCGGTGGAGACGCCGCTTCCCTTCTATTTTCTAAAACATAAATACACAATAATTTTACTTATATGAAAATAATCGCACAATATTTTATTATAACCACATTATGTAGCTTATTACAAATTTCTGTACTACACGTGAAAAAAAAGATAAGATCGCTATTGTATATTCGAATATTAGTGGTGGAGTGAAAGCGCTGTATTGTCAGCATCTAAAAAGCCAGATTCGCGCATGCACTTTATAGAGCATCAACCTCACTCGGTTTAGCTGGTGGAAGCTTTGGACCTTGGGTGGCTGCTACACGTATACCGCATCCAATTCTATCCAGGACCGGTTCTGGGCTGTTAGCAGCCTGCCCGCTAGATATTTGGCCGCCCTCACGGATTACGTGAATCACGAGTAGATTTATAACTTAATCCAACCGATAAGAATTTACTGGTATGTTTTTATGATAGTTCTATATAGTTGACAGGAGTTTTAAAAAATCCATTAAAATATTTGATATGTTTATTCCGCTCTCCGATTTTATATTACTCACGGATTTTAATGTTAAACCAGTGATATTACGATTTCGTATGTCCCATCTTTAAGGGGATGTAGAAAAAAGCGTGTACAATTCTTGTATAATGTTAAAAATTTAAATGTTACTTTGACAGCGTCATTTACAACTAAATTTAATGAATGAGAGAGATGCACGAGGTACAGATAAAGTTTTAGAATTTATTTTCCTTAAATTTACGATTTATGTATCCGTTGTCATAAAAATTTGTCTTTCCACTTTTTTCCAGAGACTACAAATATTCGAGTACAAAGTAACCGGTTTCGACTTATTTCTACGTAAGAAGTAGTTAAATAATTAAGATATTTGGGAATTAGGGACATAAATAAAACCCTGCTGAAAGAGCCAGAATATTACTTAAAAGCTTAACCGACCCAATCTCTAGCCGAGTATAATGGAGACTGATTTCTTCGTATTATTAATTTTAATGTAATAAAGACAGAAATTTTTCCAGTTCGATGAGAGTGACCAAAAAGTTGTAAATTTTGGAAATTTCTGAAGACCCTTGGTCCTAAAACGAATTAGTTAGAAAACAAATGACGATTAAGTTTAACAGATTTAGATTTTTAGAGCTATGGTGAGAAACGTTTAAAATCTACAACAGACCTGTCGCGTCCTTTCAGATATACTAGTGATGCGACAAAAGAGGTATTTGACATTGACCGGTATCAGCACCCTAGGGATTTGGCAGTCCGCGTGTATGCACGCTCTGCAACCGTCTTCGATTCCATCCATTAGCCACTCGTAGAGAGCTATTTGATTAAGTGCATTGTTTTAAGATTTAAAAAGTAAAGAATATTTTATATTTTTATGTACGTTTCTTTACAAAGCTATATTTAATTATAATTTTCTTTAAAGTATGTTCATACCAGGTATGTACCGGTACATCCACCACACATTTTATTTCACCGAGTAAGTTTTTATTATTTTATTTTTAATCGTAGCCGTTATATCGTGGCTAGCGATTCGAAATGTAATTGTGATATTAAAAATGCATTTAGAGAAGTCTACGGTTTTTACTGGCTTATTAAATAAACGATAGTCTACGAATGGACCCTAGACCAGGCATGGCCAACATATAGCCCGCGGGCCGGATCCGGCCCATCTAATGAATTTATGTGGCGGGGATCAATCTTTCAATACTAGCTACTATAGCCCGAATAAATCAATGAAAAATTCTGACGCCTAAAAAAAAGTCAACTGGTGCGTTTAGAGTTAACCCTCCATTACAAATCTCGTAAGTACAGCGTAGAATGTTGATAAAGCATGATAATGTGAAAAATGTATCTGTAATCTCTATTTGCAATTTAGTCTACGGGGTGACACCACAATGAGATCTCGCACCACCTGAAAATCTTCCTATGATTCGGCCCGCGGAAAAAGTTTTCTTTCCAATTCGGCCCGGGGGCAAAACTGTTGGCCACCCCTGCCCTAGACCATTACTGATGCGCAATTGACTGATTGCCCCTGGATGTCGGCTTCTTACATAAAAACAGCTTCCCTATCATCAAATGTCATGGCACGCCACTGACGTATAGTCGGACGTTGTTATTTTAAATGTTGAAGATGTCATACATAAATATCACAAAACTGAAGGGATAGCGTTTGAGGGTTGGAGAACCTTATCCTCCATCGTACTTGCACAGTTCTATACCGTAAAAAGACGTTGAGACATACCAGGGATCTCCCACACATTTTTTTCTATTTCCTTGAAAGGATGATGATGTGTTAGACTGAATTACATGCTTTTTGTACGTCGATGGTTATCACGTGGATGTGATACCGTTTGTTGCGGAAAGTGAAGCGTGTGATCAGCATGCTGGTGAGAAAGAAGTTCTCGTAAAACTTTTTCTAGCATTTCGCCTAAATGTCGAGCGTTCAACCACTTTTGCGTGCGGACTATGTGTTTCCGCATATAAAGATTTATCCGTTCCATTACTTTTGGGACATGGGTTGTTACAGCTATGGGCCTGTAGATGTGCTGTTTTTAGCGTCCTTCTTAGGTTTAGTATCGGGACAATAATGGTATGTTTTAGTTCAGTGGAGATTATGCTAATTGCCCATATTTTGTTGTAAAGATGGAGGTTCTGATAAAGTTCTGTGTGGCTTGTGCGTTCAGACGTTTAAATGTTTGTATGGCTATGTTGTGCGCTTTTATTTAGATGTAAGTCTTAAACACGTAATCTGGACATGAGCAATGAGATTCCTCTAATTTTTTTCATTTGTTTCGCCATCAACAAAGACGCCATTAGAGTGATCAGTAGTTTTCTATAATCCTTCTAAAATTTGATCCTAATACCGTTTCGAGTCAAAACTCAATATTTTCATTCTGCAAGTTCCTCGATGTATTGATATGGTGTGAATACCACTACTTTCTTCATCTATTATTAATTGCAGATAGTCATTGAATAAATCTAATAGAAAGAAAGATTCTGAATGCTGAAGGCTGTTTAGGATTTCGTCAATTTTCTTGATTTGTGTTGATAGTACATCATTTACACCAACTTAATAGGCGACACAAAATCGAACTGTTCCGTCACTTTTCGTTGTTAGGATTAAGGGTGATCACCAATTACTTGTTAATGATTTTTCGTGAATCCAGCTGCCTCGAGATTATCAAGTTCTTTTCAACGGGTTTCCATAGTGCATACAGAATATCCCGTTCACGTGTACAACTGTTTTGCTCTCTCGCGAAGTTGCAGTTTGATGATAAAGTTTGGTACCCAACCGACTTGTTGTACGAAAATCTTAGGAAAAACGTTCTCTACAACTGAACCATTAAATTTGATTTTAATAAAATTTGAATGGCTTCGATTCTGACTTGATTTATATCGATTTATGCCGTGTTAATTTTTAAATGTCGGACTTCAATACTCATCCTAGAAGGAAATCGAATCTTTCAGGAATCACGTAGAAATCTTCCTGAGGCACATAACCTTCATACTTGATTTAAACTCAAACTTTTCCCAGAGAACAAAAAGCGTTCTCGATATATAATCGGAAAACAGTGTTGGAAATTAAAAAGTTTCTTTTGATTTGCAATTTCTTTAATTGATTCTCTAGAACAGGGGTGTCCAACCTTTTTGTTTCTCTGGGTCACATTGGAAGATGTCATGGCGTTTTGGGCCACAAGTGTATTATATATACTTGTGGCACAATCCTTAAATATACTTGTATATTTAAGGATTGTGAAGGAAATAGATAAATTCATTTATTATAAAGGAAGCGAACAAAAATGTATTTGGAAAACACAAATATTTGGGTCTCTAATGAATAAAAATTGACAAAACACTATTTTAAAGTGCATTTTTATTCGACTAATATATTTACAAATAAGATGTAGCCCAAAAATAGCCAATGTGCCAAATGATATTTTTTACCGCAAACTAAAAAAAGGGTAGCCAACTTTGGCGCAAAGTAGCCGAATCATGCAAAGCTGGAAGAAATACTAAATAAAGCCGGAGTTGGACTCAAAGGATTATAGACCCTAATGCGGGGAAGGGGGAGAAAGGACAAAAGATAAAGAAGTGAGGAAGGTTGGAAAATTAAGGGTCCATATTTGCTTAACAGAAAGTCTATTTGACCTTTCTCACTGCGTTTTATCTTTTGGCCTTTCTCTCCTTTCCTCGAATTTGGGTCTACAATTCTTTGAGTCTCGACTTTAGATTTATTTAGTATTTCTTCCTCATTCACACATTTCCAAGTATTTGAAAATATTTCCTTTCCACTCAAAAATAAAATACATATAAAGGTTTACGGCTTTATGAAACTTCTTTTTTGAGTTTATGCCGTTGAAATAAATAAATTAAATTNACATTTCCAAGTATTTGAAAATATTTCCTTTCCACTCAAAAATAAAATACATATAAAGGTTTACGGCTTTATGAAACTTCTTTTTTGAGTTTATGCCGTTGAAATAAATAAATTAAATTAAATAAAAAATTTGTCGGTTTTGTTTACACGTTTATTGGGCCGCATGCGGCCCGCGGGCCGCGGGTTGGACACCCCTGCTCTAGAATATATTCTAATATGCAACTGTATAACGGCCTACAAGATCTGTAGTGGAAATTTTCAATTGTGCAGTGAGAATCTCATATTTGTGCTGTATTAATTACACAGTGTTTATGTTATGGTAAAAGTAATTTAATCCGACAATTACGCATAATCGCCGAATATTATGCAGAAACACCAATGATTTTGCTAACTGTTTTCTTTCATATGTTGCGAAATAGTCATACTTACTCGCTGCCGGATGGCCAAACGGTCAAGAGCGGTAGGCTGCCCCAGAGCGGCAGCCTACCGCTCTGGGGGCCCGGGTTCGAATCCGAACGGGTCGTATAAACCCCAGGAATCTTTCGGGGGTGGTCCGTTCGGATATATCGGGCCCCGTCCCTCACCACCCGGAAGCCCATTGTGGGCCTGGCCGAACCCATAATGAGTTTGCAAAAGAGGCCCTCTTAGTGACCACAGGGCGGAAAGAGTTAAAAAAAAAAAAGTCATACTTACCGATAATTATGCATGCTCGTCAGTTCGTAGTAGTAAATATGATAAATCGTACTTAATTAATCAAATTTACCGGATATTATGCATAATTGCCACTTTAGGATGGTAAATTTAATAAATAATGCATTCATATAACTATTGGTTAGAAAGTAATCAAACCTAGGACTGGTCCAGGGGATTACGTTTTGTGCAGCTCATGAGGAATAGATCATATCCTGAAGTCATTAAGGGTAGTCCTTATAAAGCCATGTTTAGTTCAGCCTTAAAAATTGGGGTGGAGACATCATCCCTTCGTAATGATTGTGTAGCAGATGTTTGCACCGAAGAGGAGCTACAAGAAATAATTGAATCACTAGATCAAAACAACCTCAATCAGAAGACCAAAAGGAAATATTTCAGAAAAAAAGTATTGAAAATGAACAGCCATCACTTAACCAACTCGATGTGACAATCCCTGATTTGTCAACCAAAGTATAGTCAGTTGAGAAGAAGCGAGCAAACGCAAAGACAGGTTTAGAAGCTCAAGCAAAGAAAATATCAAAAAGTTTGCTGTAGCTAAAGTAGAAGAAACACTGAATCTAAAAGTACTAGATACGGACAAGGCAAGAGGCGATCCAAGGAATATATTGGCAGTAATATTGTACTAAAAATGGTGAGTATCACTTGGGAACAAAGGAGAGACGTCTTCCACAATTGCATACCAGAAACAAGTTTGTGCTATGTGACGAACAATTTCTTACAGTAGAGAATTTAACAAATATCACTCTTTCTCTTAGGGAGTGCACAAGAAAAACATTAATTTCAGGAGGTCGAGGAGTAGGTGACAACTTCACCATACGTTCCAGTATATCCCAAATGTGTTCAATAGAGTAGTGTGGTGAGCTTAAGGGCTAAGACAGTTTATGAAATTTATTGTCGCGTTCCTCTAACTATTCCTGATTACGCTTTATCCGGTGACACAGCGTATTATCATGTTGAAACATGACATCATTCTCAAGAAACATAGCCTGGAGATGCAGATGGTCACCTAACTCTGTATTGTTCACCATTCAAGGATGACAACCAATAGTCTTAAGTTTTGCCAAGAGAACGCTCCTTAGACCACGATACAGCCACTCCCAGCTTGTGTAACCCCCACTGAGCAACCAGGAGATGCGACTTCATGCTGTTTACGCCAGTTTCGGACCCGGCCATCAATATGGTTCAGCATGAAATAGAACTCGTCACTCCATACGAACGTCTTCCACATCTCCAAGGACAATTTTGCCTTTTCCTCATACATGCGAGGCGTTGTTTGTGACGATGCATAGTCAACAGAGGCACTCACGTAGGTCGACGGCTATTGAACCTAAGGCGCTAGATAACCCAGGTATGCTCATCCGCCATGTTGGTCCTTAGAAAGCAGACGACTCTCGTAGAAGTTCAATAGAAGAGACACGAAAATAATCATAAATTCAACTGATTTTGCAAGGTCGAAATGATAAACTTTGCCAAAATTTAGTGCACCTAGTTATAAAATACAGCTAAATTTAAAAATCTTGGAATATGACGTCAAAAGGACCAATATGGCTGCACACGTGACGGAAGCGTATGAGCATACCTGGGTAATCTAGCGCCTTAATTGAACCCCAATCAACGCAAGGTACGTCACATGGTCATTGTCGAAACATCTCTACCTTGTCCACTGTTGTACTGACAGATAACTGTTCCACAGTGGCACGCCTTTCTTCAGATACCAGTCTTGCTTGACACACGATGTTTATCTCTGGGATCATAAACATCTTCTAGTGGATGTTTATGATCCGTCAGAATTAACTTCATGATTCATCCACTTGTAGTACATCCTGGGCATCGTGTTACGAGAATAACCAACGAGTGCACAATTTCGGAAATACTGGTACCCGCCCTCTGACCCCAATAATCTGTACCAGCTCAAAGCCGCTCCGTTTGCTCGTGACTGGCAAGTATTACTTTCTACTATGCAAATGACAGGTCAACAGGTCACAGTTGTAGCGAATTGTGACGTAGCAATTATAGGACATCCCTCTAACGCTTCTGACATGATGCTGTCATGGTATTCCTAATGTAGCGACCGTTCAGTGTACTTTGAATATGTTATAAATTATCATGGAAAGGAATGATGTAATCATTTTTAATTTTTTAAAGTAATTTAATACGTTCTGCAACCTTCATGTTACTTTAATTTTAATTTTAATTTAGAGTTGCTGGAAGAAATAATCGATCGATTCAGAGGAAGACTTCGAACCCTCTCCGAGTCGACTCTTTTCTCCAGAAATTTTAAATTAAAATTAAAATTAGCGCGAGATGCAGCATAACCGCCCAATTATAGACAAAATTAATTCTTTTTGAAATTGCTTCTTGTCTGTTCAATATTATTTGTATTATGGCTCAAGACCACTGTTTAATATCAGACAGTTTCTGTCCAGTGTAGCTATATATTTAAGCTTTCATCGATGTATACACTTTTTGTAAAATGTGTGATAAAGAATATATCTATACTGTATATGCATAAATTTCTACAGTAAATGTAAGTTTCCGTTTTTACTTTCCTGGCTGTTATATAAACAGAGAGAAAGTATGGCGATCGGTCAAGAAATGACCACCCAAGATTTTTAAACTTTTGGACTTAGGACACCTTGAAACGTCGAATAATGCAAAAAAGGGGTTTTTTGTATGTATGAATGTTACTGTGTGTGGAGCACGATTGTTTTCACTCTGTTTGAAGCTTAATAACTCCTGTGCATTTTGTCGAAAATTTCTGAAATTTTGCATGGAGGTTTGTTTTTGAGTGAGATAGATGCTATGAAATTTTGATGATTAAGGGTCGAGGGGGTAGGGAATAGAGGTGGTCGTGTGTCATATCTCGAGTAGAGTCGGAGTTAATGTCGATTTTACTCGTTATTAGCATTTACTATTTTTGTATAAAACTTATCCCTACCCAAAATTAAGGTTTTTGTCATTTTATAATAGTTAAAATAAATAGTGATAACAGATGGCGACACAAAACTTTTAATTGTTGAGAGAAAGTCGAGCAACTCGTTACTGGTTTATTGACATAAAGTTTACAGAAATTTTTATCTANTACCACACACACTACACAAAAGCCTGGGAACATTACAATTGAATAGAAATACATACATCACAGTACAGAAGGCCACTATATTGAATACATGCCATATTGTTAGGAAATTCCTGAATACTGACAATGACACACTTATTTAATTTTAGTTTTGTTTTTGGTTGCTATGCCTTGACTCTGGTCCGGCATAGTACACACCACCGGTGTGAACCGAGTATAACCCACTAAACCCAACATAGTAATAATAATAATTGCAACAACAACAATAATATTAATTATCATCCCGTTTTTCCTTTCTTAACACTTTCCCCTAATTTTAGAGTATTTTTAATTCTTCAGTTGACTATTACTGATATCTGTGTCTCAAATTTAGTTTTACTCAAGGGTTTAGTGAGTGCATCTGCAATCTGAGCTTTAGTGGGACAAAACTTCACGTCCACCTCACCATTCAAAAACTTTTCATGAATGAAATGATAACGTACAACAATGTTTGCTGCATCTGTTTACTATTCTAGTCTTTATCAGATGGATTGAGCTTTGATTGTCTAAGTTTAACTCAACTTTTATTTCCCTGCATACAAGTTCTTGGATGAGGGATTTTATGTATAGCACTTCTTTGCAGCAGTCTGCAGCTGCAATATACTCAGCTTCCGTGGATGATAATGCAGTAGTAGGTTGACGCCTTCAGCACCAGCTGATTGGTCCTCCTAGATATATTACTACAAATCCAGTAGTGCTTCTTCTTGTTTCACCATCTCCAGCATAATCAGCATCTCAGAAGGTTTTAATTGTTTCTGCATTCTGTTCTCGGTTATATTGTATTACCTTTTCTGTTGTCCCTATCAAATATTTCATTATTCTTTTTAAAGCAATTACATCTTCCTTCATGGGATTTTCAATGTATCTGCTTGCTATGTTAACTGAATGAGCAATATCAGGATATGTTCTGGTAGCAAGATAGAGCAAACTTCTGACAGTTTCTCTGTATGGGAACTTCTTTTCTGGTTCTATGTCTCTATCAATATTTTTCAATCCAGGAGTGTTTACCATTTTTGTATTTTTCATTCCAACATGAAAAATACAAAAATACAATTTTTGTATTTTTCATGTTGGAATTTTCTTTCAAGTGTTTTTTTAAGTATTTGCTCTGATGAATTTTAAATAGTAGCTGTATTACGTATTATATAGGTAAATGTCTCTTCAATCCGAACAAAATTTCGGTAGAGCTGTGAGAAAGTCTACCGAAATTTTGTTCGGATTGAAGAGACATTTACCTATATATTTGCTCTGAGTCAATCTTATTCCATGTTCATTTTTATGTATTTCCATTCCCAGAAAGGATTGTGATGTTCGTAAATGATAGGTACTGCACCCTGCAAGCAGAATAGTACAATAAAATAGACTTTGATAAATATTTTGTAACACAACGTATTTTATTTCTTCTCAAACAGTCAGTTCTTTTGTTTATTTAGATCCCAACTTTTTGTTGACCTCAGATTTTTAAGGTACACAGGCACTGAACATTTCTTTATCCAACCATCAAAAATTCTCTTAATGCAGGACACACAAACGTGGGACAATCTAACTAACTCTAACTTACAACTAACTTATAAACTACTTTACCACTAAAGAAAATAGAAAAGATGGGAATTAAGAATGAAGGACCAAGTGATAAAAAAAAGATGGAAAATACCCGGGGTTTTCATGTCGATGTATCCTAGGGTAAGACACCATGCTCAAGTTTTTTCTCCCTTTCTTAAATTCTTTTAATCTTTTTGCCATAGACCTCTTTATCTCTTACTGGTCTTGATATTCTATTGAACGTTCACTGCTCTATGACTTCTTTCTCTGATCCCTCAGTACCTTGAGGTCTCTTGTCATTTTACTCCTTTTTACAATTTTTCTTTACTCTATTTTACACATTCAGGAGCACTGCCTTCTCCGTGCCTTTCTCTTTGGGATCCGTCCCCAGACCGACTTCTTTTCGGCCGTTTTGCCTCCAGGCTTCACACCCTTTTTTGTTTTCCTATGTTCCAGGAATTGGTAGTCTTGTCTCCAAGGGAGAAGGGTTAAGAGAGAATGTTCTAGAAAGAATTTTTGAACAAAGAGATAGAAAGGAACTTAAAACTAATTCAAATAAAAATATACAAAAAAAATATATATAACAATCATGGCTGACAGCCGCAGGATGTTGGATCATCGTCTTTTTTAATTTCAAATTGTTCTTCAAGACTTTTTCCTAGGTCTCTTAACTCAGAAATGTCTTTTCCTGTTACTATTCTATCATCAACATATATTGCTAAAATAATAGAACCATAATTTTTATTAGTTTTCATAACTGAGGTAAATTTTCTGTTCCAAGTTACAGGTGTGTTTGTTTGAGGTCATACAATGCTTTGTTCAACTTGCAGATCTTTTCTGGTTCATTATAGCCTTGAAGTAATTTCATAAATACTTCTTCACAAATTTCACCATACAGGAAAGCAGTCTTGGCATCAAATGTGATCATTGAATAATTTTTCTGGGCTGCTAATGCAAAAATAACTCAGAGAGCTAGCATTCACTACAGGACTAAATATTTCCTTGATATCCAGAGTGTTATTTTGCTCACATCCTCGAATTACTAACCATGCTTTGTATCGTCCATCTTCTTTTGTCTAAATATCCATTTGTTTTTTTTTTATTGCTTCATTTTCATTAACTAGTTCCCAAGTATTGTTCTTATTTAATGATTCCTTTTCTTCCTTGATTGCTGTAATCCATTTATCTTTTTCAACTCCAGCAATTGCTTCTTGATATGTCATCAGAACACAATCTTGATACTTGCTAGGAATTTTTCTTACTCTTTTTATTTTGCTCTCTTCAACTTCTTTTTGTTCTGGGATTTCTTCTTCAATTTCATCATCTGTCAGTTCTTGAATTTCCTGCACTTCCTCTGTATCTTGTCCTTCTTTATTTTCTACTTCTTCCCTTAATCTTACATACACATTTTTTTTTTCTCTGGCTATTTCTCTTCTGTGTTCATTAAACACTACATCTCTAGCAATAATGACTTTGTTTGTCTGGATCCCACAGACGGAATCCATTTGGAGCATATCCTATGAAGATCAGTCTTTTACTCCTAGACAAGTTTTTTGATGTGTCCTAGAACTTTGGCGTAAGCTTCACAACCAAATACTTTTATGTTTGACATATCTGGCCTTCTTTTATACCATTTTTCAGCAGATGTTACATCTACTGTGTCAGAATGGCAATGATTAAGAAGATAAGTTGAGCTTCTAATGGCCTCTCCCCAAAGCTTCTTTTCAGCCCTGATTCATACAGTAGTGCTCTCCATAATTGTAGGATTAAGCCTTTCAGATTTTACATTCAGTTGAGGTGTATGGGGAATACTATAGTCAAGAACAATTCCTCTGTTTTTACATCAATGCTTAAAGTCATTACTGGAGTATTCTCCTCCATTGTCACATCTCAATTTTGACACTTTTAGGTTTTGAAGAGCTTCTGTTTCTAGTACAAATCCTTTAATGTACTCAGAGGCTTCAAATTTGTTTTTCAGTAGATATACTACTGCATAATGGGTGTAGTCATCCATAATCATTAAAAAGTACTTCTTTTCATCCCATGTTTTAGGTTCTACAAGGCCACACACATCAGTATGTAGGATCTGCAGAGCTCGTTCTGCCTTTTGTCTTTCCTTATTGAAAGGTAATCGTGTTTGTTTAGCTTTCATATATGTTTGGAATGTATGATCTAGTTTTTCACAATCTCTCCATGATATGTTTATTCCATCAACTAAGTTAATCGTTTTCTTTATGCTGCTAATTCCGGGATGATCCAATCTTGCATTCTAAAGTTGAGCTTGTTTTTTTTTTTTTTTTTTTTTTTTTTTTTTTATATATATATATATATATACTTCTGTTACTGTTTGCTTTAAACTTGCTTTGTACTATCATAGAGCTATCCTTACTTGTTTTCAGGGCAACTGTATAAAGCCCATTTTCTTGCTTTATAGATAATCATAGATAATATCATCATCTTTTGTGATAATAACTTTATCTTTGGTAAATGTGACTTTACCATCATTTTCAGTGACAGCATTAACTGACAACAAGTTTGTACATAAATCAGGCACATACAATGTCTTTTCAAGTATAAAATCTTCGCCTTCAATTCTTCCTACTCCATATGCCTTCATTGATTCAGAGTCCTTTGCTCCCATCATACTTTGTGTATTTTTGAAAAAACTTTTTAACAGAGAAATGTCATTTGTCATGTGTTGTACATCCTGAATCAACCACAAATTCTTTTCTCTCAAGATTCTATTTGACTGTGCTAAGAAGGACACCTTCTCTTTGCTACTTCTGTTGAATGTGTGAGACCGAGTGATCCAAAGACACAAAATCAAAAATAAATAAAATAAAATACAATAATTTTATTAACTCGCTCGTTACGATACAGGTTTCAAAGGATACCAACAACGCTACACCCACTGAATAATTCACACAATTAATTATTCAACAACCGTACAATACAGTCTCCTGACAAAGAATACGCACATGTAGTCCTTTGTCCGACACAATGATCCAATTACTTTAAATTATATTAATTTAAACTAGATTCTTATTACTACTTATAACTATTGAATAAAGAAGGCTTATTAGGAAATTTAGAGAATGAAAGTAAGAAATAGGAAAGAGGGTACCCAAAACTTGAGATATGCTACTTGCAATGGTATTGTGGATGAGATCTCTTGTTGGGTTGGTGACTAGCTTCACTTTTGTCGCTCTCCAAAATAATAGTTCAAAGGGCCGATGTGTCTTGTTTCTCACAATTAATTCCTTTTTTATTTTTTTCAATTCCAAGGTTCTCGTGTCTATCATACGATGCAAAATATACTGGGGAGACTCCACTTTGCTCTCTCTCCTTCGGGTTTCTCTCTCGGAATGACCCACGTGTTTGCCCTCTTCCCCTCAGGGCTGCATTCCACTCCTTTGTTCTGGGATTAGTCATCCACATACCAAAGCAAGGATAAAACAAGAACATTCCAGGAAGGGTAGACAAATAGGACAGAAAGGAGGAAAGCGGAGAATATACAATATAAAATAATACAATTATACACAAAATATACAATTTAAATATGGCATGTAGCCACAAATGTATTAGGGTCTGTTTTAGGTCTGAAATAACAGTCTTCTTCAGCATGGTTGTTGTTCTTACACACACCATACCACTTAGATCTTGCCCTGAAGTAACAGTCTTTGTCAATGTGGTTACCTTTTTTACATATTTTGCATGTTATTTGTGATCTAGTTTTGTTATGACAATTTCTCACTTGGTGACCTTTAGCATTACAAATAAAACATCCTTTCTGCAAGAGAGGTCATCATTTTGGCAGGATTGAGAGAGATGAGCCATGCTTTTGCAGTTAAAGCATCTTTTTTCTGCTGATTTGAAGGCAACATCTAAAATTTCATTATGTTTTAATTTATTTTCTTCTGCCATCAGTCTTGCTGTTAAATTTGTCAGGGTTCTTTCTTCAGATGGAGTTGATTCCCAGGCTGTTCCAAAGTATTTGAAATGGTCTGGCAACGTTGATAAAATTTTTGAAATTATCATATGATCATCTATTTGCTGATTTACAGATTTTAATCTAAAAGCAAGATTTTAGTTCCTCTTTCATAAGTATATGAGAAGAATTGCTGCATGAGCTGGCACTTCTCTTTTTCAGTGTCTCTGCTGAACAATAAATACAGTTCATCAAACATCTCTTTTGTTGTTGAACAGTTTATGATGTGTGTAAGTAATTTTTTACTGATTGTTGTAGTTATAATCTTCTGATCACTTGCATCTTTTTTCAACCAACTTGACTTTTCTTCAAGCGTTTGATCTTCAAATTTTACATCCTGTTGTGTCCATAAAATAAACGATTACTTGTTAACATATATAATTAACTTTATTATAATACAAACGTAACTTTGTGCTTCCAGGTCTAAGTGTTACAACAGCTAACACACAACTGACTGGAGACAAAGGAACACGACAAAGGTCAGATGTGCAGGGTCACCTAACTAGGTCAAGGGGCAATTCAGTGTGGGTTATTCTCTGGAGGTTTACATACATAACACATCCCCTGACACTATACCACTATACTGTAAAGCCCATTTGCTTTGAATAAAATAGTTATTTGAAATTTCCATACCTGGAAGTCAGAAACATCAGCTAGCTTTTCAATGTGTGTAATGTCCTAAATTGCCAAACGATCATCTAAATATCGGGCTATTATATGGCTAATTAAATGATTAGAATAAAGTAATTTGTCATTAGAGGTAGGTGCTAGGTGCCATCTCTTAAGTAAATTAATAATTAAAATTAAATAAATAAATTATTAAATTAATTTTAGAACATTCTGGAATAAAAGAACTGGCCCAGGACGGGGCTTGAACCCACAACCTCCGCTTGCCGTACAGTGCGCTTGCCAGTTACGCCACCCGGACCCCGAGCGAGTCTTCGCTTCCAGAATTATATTAGATTAGATATAACCTTACTTGGTTAAATACATCACTGACTGGGGACGACTTCATCGCCCACGACCCCCCGATGGCACTCAGCCAGCTAACGTAACACCCGGCGAGGTATATATATATAAATAACAACATTCAAAGCCCGAATAGTATACTAAATTGCCAAAAGATTGCCTAAATATTGGGCTATTATATGGCTAATTAAATAAGAGGCGAAAACATAGTAACGACTACTCGTGAAATTACCTATCAGGATGTAGAGTGGCCCTCACAGATAAGGTACACCCTGCCTCCGGAAAAAACTATCTTTAACAAAGGTATGCATTCTAACGGTGACACTCTGCAAATCTACACTGATGGTTCTAATCATGATAACTGTGTTGGCTGCAGTTATGTCTTGTACAATAATAATATGGAAATTAAACACTGCAAATTTTGCCTAAGTAATGACTGTACTATCTTTCAGGCCAAAATGTGGGCCATAAAGATGGCTATTGATTATACTAACTCCACCTATAACAATTATAATATAAAGATTTTTACTGACTCACTCTCATTGTTACAACTTATCAAAAATAGAAATCTGCATCCTTTAGCAGAAACAATTAGGAATCAGATACATTTCTCTACAAACAGGTATGACATCCAATGGATTCAAGCCCATCAAGGGAATTTGGGCAATGAGAGAGCAGACTTCCTCGCAAAGGAAGCAGCAGTTGACGACACACTGCCCATTGCATATAACAAGATCAGTAGACGTACAATTAATAATATCCTTAGAACGGATACAATTCGACAATGGCAGGAGAGATGGGACCTACAAAGTAACCATATAACTTATACATTTATCCCTAACATCGAAGAATTCTTAAAAAACAATTGGTACAACCCAAACCATTATAACTCCCAGATTCTAACGAACCATGGCAGGTATGCTACCTACCTTGATAGATTTCACCATGGCACTTCAAAGCTTTGCCCAACATGTGAAGTGGAGGATGGTTCTTTACACTATCTTTTCCATTGTCCTACTTTTGCTAGAGAACGAATTGAATTACAGATAACCCTACAAGAGCAAGATATCAACTGGCCCTGCAGGCCAAATGACATTTGGATCACAAAGGATACTTACACTGCCTTCGAAAGAATCACCAAACAGATCAACCATATTAATAATATTCAAACCTTCCTATAACTCATGGTGCCATGTTAATTATTTTGTTACTGTATTTGACTGTTCTTTTCAGTCACTCTTCTTGCTTCCCACCATGCAATTCCATGGTCAGGCTGTTAATCTCCAGCACTCCTACACGTGTATTTTATTTTTATTTTTGCTATCTTCCACATGTTTTAATGTGTTTTTTTTTTTATCACTTAAATTATGTTAACATTACTGTACTCCTTGTCATATAAAATTCATGTCAGTATAATATATTATTGTATTATTATAATACTGCATTATGTATTATATATTATTGTATTTTTTTCCCCTTGGTAATGCCAAATGCGGGGCCAAGGAATGTACTCATTAGTACCTAATAAAATAATTATGTATATGTATATGTATGGCTAATTAAATGATCAGAATAAAGTAANGCCCATTCCACTTCTTCCTTCAAAATTGATGGTTCCAAAGTAAAATGTCTTCCTTCAATTATTTCTTCTATATTATTATCTGCTTTATAAAGTTGTTCTGTATATTCTTTCCATCTTCTCTTTATTTCACTTTCTTCCATTAAATCTTTTCCATGTGTGTTCTTTAAAATACCAAGCCTAGGGGTAAATTTTCCAACGACCTCTTTAATTGTTTTGAAGAGATCCCTTGTACGTCCTTTTGAATTATTTAATTCAACTTCTTTGCATTTATTATTAAAATATTCTTCTTTGTCCTTCCTAGCCTGTCTTTGGAACTCTGCAGTTATTTTTTAATTATTTTGACGATCTCCTATAATTTTCATTTGTCTCCAAGTGTTTGCAATTTCTAAAGATTGTGAGATTACGATGAATTAAAAAGCAAAATAATTCAAAAGAATGACACCAGGAGACAAAATAATCTCAGCAACATTTATTAAACTCAGAATGAGTATTAAAAAGTTGTTCAAACAATTATTTTCATTTACATTTAATTAATGATAGAGGCTTTGCCTTTGATTGCTTGATCCCAGAATTTTGTATTGCTTTGTGAAACTCTCCACATATTTCCATAATTGAACAATTATTAGCCATATATTTTATTTATACTTATTGAATCTACATATCAATAAATGTTAATGATTAATAGGATGGTTCCCTGTAAGTAACACAGCTGCATAATTGTGCAGTAATTTTTAAGAATGGCACATTAAAAAAATGAATTATGCAGTGACTTTAGGCTAACAGCAGATATGATTTAAGTAATGAAATGACAATAAGTCATAACTCCAGCTTTCTTTGTATCAATGTTTCCTGTATAGCCCTCCTGCACATCTGGCATTACTCATACCCAATACTTGTCTTAGAGGGAATGTTGATTAATGGTAAAAAGAAAGAAGGCATAATTTAAAATAATGTGAGCAAATTAATAGGTATTAAAAACTTGAAACAGATTGTATGGATGCCATTTTGCTCTATAGATATCTGACATTTAACACCTTACAGAACATAAAACATTTAATTTCTTACAAGACTTTGTATTTTTAATATAATATATTATAGGTTCTCTTTACACTGGACAATTTATTTTAGAAAGAAGTCTGTGTTTACTGTAGCATTTCATGCCAGTGAGTAAGTCAATGAGACCATTATAATTTTATACAAAGAATAATTAAACTATCACTACATATATATAAAATGCAAAATTTTGTTCAATTATTCATTGGCAATGTCTTAGATAATTACAAGATAAAAATATTCAATTAACTAAATAAATCTTATCAATTATAATTAAAATCAAACAATATGCCAAATTATCAAGATGTTATGTGGCTAAGTTAATGATTAGGAACTAATTAGTCTGTTTAGATGTAGGCAGTTATGCTGTTGTGTCAATCACTTGTCATTTCTATATATAAAATTAAATTATCTGTTATGAAGCCTTTGTTTATAAGCTTTTAAAATGTTCCATCACTCATTAGGCCTGAAGGGGCAATATACCCAGTGGGGAAGCAGGAGAAGGTATATAGTGATTCGTGGTTGAGAGAACAACTCTCTTTTATTTTTGGTGCCATTACGGGAAGAACACGAAGGCAATCAGCAATGATGGGACTGTGCAAAGGAAGAGTTACGAAAGTCAGCAGACTCTGCTCCAATCAACAAGACAACCAGGAGAAGACAGCAATTATGTGACATAAAAATTTTGTTCAGATTTTGTATGTTTTAGGGACAAATGAAACTAGTTTTATTACTTTATTACAGAGCTTTTATTGAGCACATGTCCTACTCTTGTATACACAAAGGAAGGAAGAGATCAAACACAAAGGAGGGTTCTTGGAATATTGGAACCAGAGTGCCATCTGTGGAAAAATGCCCACAACACAAATAGCAGAATTAAAAATATTAAAATTACATAGATCTGAATAGTAACAACAATAATAATAATAATATAAATCAAAACACACACACAAAACATGAACATCACAACACACATTACAGAATACATCAATACACTAAAACAAAAACTCGCAGCCAAAGCACGTAGACTCAAATGATACAAAACATGTACACTAAGAAAACAACAAAATAAATTATTCACAATGAAAAACTTTTCTACAGACAAATCAGTACCAAAACAAACAGTGATACACAGCACAGTGGCACACCAACAGAAGAACTCACAACTTATTGGTCTTCTCTTTGGTTTAATGCTGTTACACACAATGCTGATGCAGGCTGGANTTTTATGCATAAATCTCTATTCAAACAAATCTTCAAAACTATTTTATCTGTAAATAGTTTTTCTGGTATTTAAACAAATTCCAATAAGGATCATGAGAGGAAGATTTTTGCTCTAAGACCTCCCCCGAAAGTAAGACCTAGCAAAGTTTTTTTTAGTCGTAACAGTCATTGACAGATGGTTGAAAGTGGCCATTGGCTTTTTGAAAGTACAGCCACTGATTGGTCAGCAGACAATCACGCCACACAGCATGATTTGCATAAGACTATAGCTTAGGAATCACAGATTTGCATAATGTTATGGCTGGTGATCGCTAATTGGTTGGCTGGGAATCATGCCCCATCAAATTTGCATAGTGCTATTGTTCAGTAAGCACTAATTGGTCATCGAGCCCGATGTCGGCGCTATGAAAAGGTTAAGTTGAAGCGAGAGTGGGAAGTACACTCCAGCAGGGGAATTTCGTAAGTTCAGTTCGACACGACCGGATATACGTCACTCTCGTTTAAGTTAGACTTGGGAATTTTTTTGTTCAACAATAAATGTGAATTCTTCTTCATGGAAAAATAAGACATCCCCTGAAAATAAGACACTGTCTTATTTTCACAGAAACAGGGTAGTTGCAGGCAGGCAATCCACCAGGCTGACAATTATCTATTCATAGGTTCACGAGAATTGACAAGTCTTTAACTGTGGTATACTCCCCACTGTTTAAAACCCTGATGTACAGTTGAACTTGGTTATAACAACATTCAAGGGACCATCTTATTTATGTCATAGTCAGATTTCATTGTATCTGAGGTAAATATGTAAAAATGTAGTATGATAACTGTATGCATTAATACAATGACACTTTATTACACTATACATTACACATCTATTGCTTTTAATTCTTAAAAAAGCAGTAATTTTGAGTCTTTGGCATTTTCCAATATACAGTAGTACCTCCAGGATACGAACGCTCCAGCATACAAAATTTTCAGGATATGACATGAAATTAGAACATATATTTTCTCCACAATACGAACAAAAACTCACCATACGGCATTACATTAGTTCACAGTGCCAATTTTTATTCACTTCTGTTCATTGGCCTCAGTCTACGTGTTTGCTTCTTCGTGAAGGCTCTCGCTCAATAAAGGAAATCTTGAGATATTATCAGAAAGTGACTGATTTTATTGAACAGAAACATCCTGAAAAGATTCACACTGGCTGTATTGCTGCTCGGAGTAATGACATTTGCCTAAGTCATTTTAGAAACATTTTAAAAAGTAGGCGAAGCCAAACCTCTTTGGATAGATATTTTACCAAGTGACCTCTATCCAGTGAAAGTGCTGGTGGAAGTGAAGGAAAGAAAGCAAAAAGCAGTGAATAAAAATTTAAAAAAAAA